>NC_056739.1:185608064-185696786 GCF_019279795.1 Protopterus annectens | reverse complement strand
TTTTTCCCGGCCCCTTTTGCCTGTGATAAGTCCTTGTGTAGAATCTTTTCAATTGATAATTTTGAGGAGAGGCAAATAGATCGATGTCTGGGCTCCCCCATTTCTCTGTTATCATGCTGAAGACTTGTGGATTTAATTTCCACTCGTGAGGATCCATAAGGTTTAATAGTCTGCCAGAGTGTTTTGTTTTCCTGGCAGGAATTGAGCTTGAAGATGTATTTGGTAGGTCAAAGCTGTGTCCCTCAGTACCATGGCTAATCTTCAAAGGGGGTATGAGTGTGTGCCCCCTTGCTTGTTTGTTTACCACATGACTGTGGTGTTGTCCGTCTATATCAGTAATTGTCCTGGATGAAGTAAGTCCTTGACGGTTGTTAGGGCTTTTTGAACAGCTAGTATCTCTTTCTGGTTGATATGTAGATGCATTTGTTTTGGTTCCCATGTTGGCCCCACAGGCATAATCTGATGCGTCTGTTGTTAAGGTTCGGCTGACAGGGGGTAGAGTGAACGGCCCGTCCCATGTTTTGGTGACAGGCTTTTGCCCACCACAGAAACTCCTGTTGCAGGCAGGGAATGAGAGGAATCATTGTTTCCAGACTGTGTGAATGTTGACTCTATAAACATTTTAGGTACCACTAAAGTTTCCTCATACGTAGTCTTGCATATGGATGCCATGAAGCCCAGAGACTGCAGAATTTGTCTTGCAGAAGACTGGGTTTTTGTTGCCATCAGTTTGAAGTAAGTAGTCAGTTGCCTTTGTTTGTCTGGCGTGAGGTAAGCCATCTGGGCAGTTGTATTCAAGCTTGCACCCAGTAATGTTATCTTTTGAGAGGGTACCAGTTGTAATTTTTCATTTATTGTGCACCCTAGGCATGTTAGAAGCCTTTTCACAAGCAACAGGTGTCGTAGAAGAGTGTCCTCGTTCTCTGCTTGAATGAGACAGTCGTCCAAGTAAGGATATATTTGTATACTTCTTTGTCTGCAAAATGCAATTACTGGTGCCAGGCACTTTGTAAAGACCCTGGGCGCAGTAGATAAGCCAAAGGGCAGTGCAGAGAATTGGTAATGCATTAAGCCAGCCTTGAATGTGAGGCATCTTCTGCACGACTGTCTTATTGGGACATGCAGGTATGCCTCTTTTAGGTCTAAAGTCACCAGCCAAGCATTCTTGCCCAGCATGGGCAGAAGCTGCTGCAAAGTGAGCATTTTGAATTTTGGAATGTTCAGGTATGTGTTCAAAATCGATAAATCCATTACTGGCCATCAGGCCTTATCCTTTCTGGGTACCAAGAACAGTAGAGTTAAAACCTTGTCCTTTTTCCTTTTCTGGTACTGTTTGAATGGCCCCCATATCCATGGGGGACATAACCTGTTTCTGTGCCTCTGCCCATTGATTTTTTGGCAGATCTGGCCAACCACTGGTCATGGGCAGAGTGTGGAAATGGAATCTGTATCCCTGTGATACGATGTTTAGTACCCACTTGTCCTGGGTTATTAACTGCCAATTTTGAGCAAAAAGTGCTAATTTTCCCCCTATGGGTGCTGCCAAAAGATAAGTGCTTGGTGTAGGCAGTGGGAAGTCATTGGGATCGCTTTCTGTAGGTTTGCGCTACATCTCCTCCAGATTTGGAGGTGGATGCGCCCCCCATTGCTTTGACCTGTATGAGTCTTGTGCCTGGTATCTGGAACCCTTGGAGCATCTGGATTTGCCCCTTTGAGCTCTGTCTGACACAGGAAAGGACCAATTTTTTGTAGGCCAGTGTCTACTGAATCTGGGTGGCTGCACTTGTAAGAAGTCTAACAGTTTGCATAGACTTAGCTTTGTCTTCCATTTTCTTTAAAACCTCTTCTGCCTTAATACCAAACACAGAATCATGCTGTAAAGGTGCATCTAGCAATTTAGCTTTAACATGGTCAGGCAAATTTTGTTCCTTTAACCAGACATGGCTCCTAATCACAGATCCAATAACTGCGGCCCTGCAGGAGGCCTCCAAAGAATCAAAGCCACATTGCAAAGTATGCTTTCCAACTTGTTCAGCTACATGCAATAATTCCTGCAATTCTTTTTCTGCACATTCTGTAATCAACATCATTTTCTGTTTCAGCAGTCCCATTAACATGTTGTTGGTACTTAAGCATATGAAATTGACAGTTTAAGGCCCTGATTACCAATGTTGCAGATGTATAAACCCTTTTTCCCTCCATCTGTCCAGTGCCCTTGAATCTCTTGTCAGAGGGGGTAGGGTTTTTTGCTGTTGAGACCTTAACTCCCTTTGGACCCTGTGAAATAGTTTCAGGATCAGCAGCAGGGTTTCTAAATAAAAATTCCTGAGAGTCAGGGACCCTGTAATATCGGTCAGGCTTACTGGGAGCCGGAGGTAAGTAGTCAGGGGTCAAGCTCGACTCTGAAAACACATCATCCACAATGTGTAAAACAGGGGGAATGGCTAAAGGCTTGTGCTGACGGAGAAGGAAATCCCCGGGCCTTTTTTTTGATTCTGAGAAGTCTTGACTCCCAGTGAAAATGCTCCCTCAAAGTATAAAAGGTTTCTCCAAATGAATAATCCTCAGGAGGAGATGCAGATGGAATAGACTCCTCAGCATCAGAATCCTCATAGGGAGGTAAAGATAATTCCTGATCAGAACAGGAATCAGAAGAAATAGAAACCTGATCTGAAGATTCATAATCAGTATCTTGCCTAGGCCCTCTTATGTGGAGGGGGATGTGTACCCCTGATCAAGGTAATGAGGTTTTCAGCCATTTTTATCCGTTTTTCTAGGCATGGAGGCCTGTGCACGTGGCTCAAGTGTCACTTTTTTAGTTTTAGAAGTTGCTTTTGTTTTTGGTTTTGCAGCTGTCGTCTGTTTGATGTGAAAATGTTGAGGTCAGAATACACCCTCAGAAGCCGGTGCCTGCTCAGCGTCTCCAGACCCATCTGAGGGAGATACATCCGTCGGTCCAATACCTTGAGTATCTTGCGGCATGCCGGACTCCACATGGGTGTCGGTATAGGCCTGCGACTCCAAGGTAGCAGGTATCAGGGGCTGCGAAGGTGCCCGAGTACCAACGACTGGCTTAGGAGAAGCTTCGTCGTCTGTTTTGGATCTCAACTGCCTTTCTCTGTCCTTTCCCTTGTGTTTTTTATGTACTCCGGTAGTCGGATTGCTATCCGACATTTTTGGGTAGTTAAATCTGTTTCTAAAATACTTTGATGCAAAAATATACCGACGCTTAGTGCGTTGGTTAAATCTAGCACAAAACCGACAGCCAGGCACGTTGTGATCAGGGCCTAGGCAAGGAATACAGTATAAATGGAAATCCTTATGAGGTATTTGCCTCCTACAAGTAATACAATTATTAACTTTTTCTGACAGCAGTAAAAAGCAAGAATAAAGTTTCCCCAATGGGGTACTTAGCTTTAGTGAAGACTTCGGTTCTGAAACGCAAACTGGAACATTTCAGTAGTCGGCCGACCAGCAGTTGCGAAATGCTTCTGCTTCGGGCACCTCGTGGCAAGAAAGACTAAAGAAAATGGCGTCTGCTGCATGTTT
The DNA here is from genome assembly GCF_019279795.1 of Protopterus annectens. Lineage (NCBI taxonomy): Eukaryota > Metazoa > Chordata > Ceratodontiformes > Protopteridae > Protopterus > Protopterus annectens. Next base: position 185,693,237 of record NC_056739.1, on the reverse strand, counting down.
TATACCGCTGACTACCTGACGTCATGGAAGAGAAGACAGCAACCGACACAGGACCCAAGACTTTGGAATTCAGGCTGACTGAGGGCAACCTGCCAGCAGATTACCCTAATGTAATGACTGCAACAGTGAAACACGAAGAACATCTGAGCACCCTAGTCGGACCCCAGTCCCAGGAAAACTGTAGAAGTCCGGTGCCATCAAAGAAGGAACAGTTTAAGGGAAGAAAAGGGGAAGGAATACTGCAACATGGAAGAGGACGTCTATTGTTATGGTAAGGTTTTACACAACTATTCTATGTCCATCTATTCTCATGTTGCAGTGTTTCAAACTCTAGTGTGAGTGCCAAAGCTCACTGGGAAGGATAGGGTGGTGGCTTGGAACTATCCATGGAGGATTGCCCTGGCAAATCTAGCCCTGGATCTGGAAATGTGGTCTAATTTGTAATGCTTGGTAAAGGTGTGGACAGAGGTCCAAGTAGCTGCCTCTAAAATGGTGGCAGTGTCTAATCCTTTGAAGAACTCCAGATGAACCCATAGCCCTAGTAAAGTGTGCTTTAATTTTGGACCCCAAAGATTTCCCATGGTATGCATAGCAGAAGGAAATTGCTCTGGAAATCCAGGTTGAAAATGTCTGCTTTGTCACCACTTTCCCAAGGGCCCTGGAGTGAAAGGAGACAAACAATTGGTCTGATTTTCTGATAGATTTGTTATATCTAGGTAAAGCCTAAGCTGCCTATGTACATCAAGGGAATTTAAGACTCTTGCTGTCACTCTGAGAATTGGGCGAAAAAAGTGGGAAGGTGAATAGTTTGGTTTAAGGATAGCTCATTGACCATCTTGGGCATGAAGGAAGGGTTGGTCCTAAAGGTTACCCTGTCTGTGGAAGATGAGGAGAGGAGGGATGGCCAGGAGGGCCTGTACCTCTGACACTCTTCTAGCTGATGTCAAGGCTACTAGTACTGTTTTTCAAGTGTAGTGTTTAAGAGAGGCCTTTAGAAGCTGGTTCAAAGGGGGCCACCATGAACTTCTCAAATACATAATTCAGGTCCCAGGGTGGTGGGATGTGTTTCCTGGGGGAGCCTGAGGTGCAGCACTCCCTTTACAAAACTCTTTGCAGGTAAATCGAGGAGCCAAAGGAGGAATCAGAGGCAGACAAGCTGAAATAGCAGCAAGGTGGGCTTTAACAGACGAGTACGACAACCCTGTGTGCAAGTGTTCACACAGGTAGTACCAGAGGGACATCACCCTGGAAAGGGTCCAACTGCCTTTGTAGACACCATATGGAGAATCTTTGACATTTAGACATACAAGATTTCCTAGTATTAGGTTTCCTGGCCTCCTGCAGGACTGTGAGCACGTCCTCATTGTAGAGGTTGTCTATAAGGGATCAGAATTCTATCACCCACAGGGTAAGGTTCAGAGATTGTAGGTGGGGGTAGATTAGAGATCCCTTGTCCTGTCTGAGAAAGTCCACTCTGTGAGGTAACGTGGGGTGACTGCCCCTGGCTAAATTCAGAAGGAGGGGGAACCAGTGCTGTCTTGGCCAAAAGGGAGCCACCAACAAGATTTTTGGTTTATCCTGCTGGATTTTCAGTAGGACTCTCTGGAGAAGTGGGAGAATGGGGGAAATGCATACAGAAACATCCCCTTCCAAGAGATTAAGAAGGCGTCCGTTGCCCTTGCCACAGGACTGGGCAGCCTGATGCAAAAATAAGGAAGTTGCCTGTTCATAGGGGAGGCAGACAGATCTGAGGTGTACCTCGTTTGTAGACTATGTCCAAGAACACATCCCTGTGGTGCATCCATTCACAGGACTGTGAGATGGACCTGCTCAGTGTGTCTGCCTGAGTATTCTGCACCGAAGGGATATACACCGTCTGTAACGTGACTCCCTGGTTCATGGCAAGCTCCCACGCTTGGACAGCAAGTCTGAATAGCAAGTAGGATTTTGTTCTCCCCTGCTTGCACATACCACAGAACTGTACTTTTGTCTGTGAACAATTTTAGTGGGCCCTGCTTCAGCGTATGTTGGAAGGACTTTAGGGCCAACAGAACTGCTGTCATCTCTCTGACATTGATATGTTCCTGTTTGATGGAGTCCAGCCAAGTGCCCTGGACTCTTAGGGAACCCATGGCTGCTCATAAGGCCAGATCCTATGCATCCGTGTACATCTCCTGCATTGGCAATGGAGCCTGTAAGGGGAGTCCTGGGTTGCAGTTCACTTGCTCCAGCCACCACTGAATCTTTCTTGAGGCAAGGTAGGAAGAGGATTTTGTACTCTAAAGGATGAGAGTGTTGTGTACCACTGTATCTTTCTCATGCAGAGCCTTGCCAATGGCAACATGGGAATGGTTGATGCCATATGACCCAGGAGTCTGAGGTACTGCCTGGCAGTCAAGTTGGTAGCCTAAAGGAGAGTGAGCAGGTACTGCCTTAAGTTCTTCACCTTTTGGGGTGGCAAAAAGGCTCTTGTGACATCCGTCCTTCTCCTGCACCCCAGGAATATTTGGTCCTGAGAGGGGGTCAGGTTGGACTTGGGGTAATTTATCTTTAAGCCCACTGCTTGCAGGAGTGATATCATTTGTAGATGGCATAGCAGGGATACTTTGCAGTCGGCGTGGATGAGAAGGTAGCCTAGGTAAGGGAAAATTTGAATCCCTTGGGTCCTGCAGAAGGCCACTACTGGTGCCAAGCACTTTGTGAAGACCCTTGGTGCTCTAGAAAGTCCAAAGGCCAAGGCACAGAACTGAAAATGTAAGGTGGCCACAGGGAATTGCAGGGTACTTCCTTTACCTGGGCCTTATGGGGATGTGCAGGTAGGCATTCTTGATGTCCAAGTTGGCCAAGAATCCCCGAGGGAAAATCAAGAGGAAGAGGGTCTGCAGAGTGAGCATTCGAAAAGTGGGTACATGCAGAAAGATTAAGGTGGGAAAGATCTAGGATTGGTCTCCAGAGGCCTTCTTTTCTTGGGACTAGGGAGAGCCTTGAGTAGAAACCCTTTCCCTTTTCTGTCATAGGGACAGGTTGAATTGTTCCCTGGGCAATACGGCTGTCTATAACTGGGTAAAATAATGGAAGTTGTTCTTTGGGGGGGGGGCTGTGGAATGCCTCTCAAGGAAGGGGTTGTGATCTAGGTCATAAAATAACCCATCTCTATGATGGACAAGACCCACCTGTCTGTAGTGATGTTTTTCCAAGCAGGGATACAGTAAGAAAGCCTTAGGGATAGGGGAATGGAGTCAAGAGGTTGTTTCAGGAATGGCAGGTAGTCACAGACTACCTACCCTGTCTTGAAATTGAGGCATCTGGGCAGGCCTGGAGGCTGCTGTCTTCCTGGCAGTCTTTCTGCCCCTGGAAAGAGGAGGAGCAGAGTGTTTCCTGATTAATTGGTTTTTGAAAGGTAGTTCTTGTGGAATTTGGGGATAGAAGAAAAACAGGTGTTTGAGGTCTTGTAACTCCTTCCCTTTTGTTGCAGAGTTTGAAATAACTCTGACACCTTTGTCCCAAAAAGAGTTATCAAGAGGCACACCCAAAGGTTTTGCCCCAATATCATCAGGTAGGTGCTGTAACCTTAGCCAGGAATATCTTCTCAGGACTGAGGCAGATGCAGCAGACCTGGCAGAGGCTTCAGTTGCATCACAACTGCACTTACTGAAGTGCCTTGTAACCTGACAGGGTAGGGATACAAGACTGGATATCAGAGTCTTGCCAGGGGGAGTTAGGGATTTCACTGAAAAGTTTAGTGGCTTATCCTAAGGGCAAGAGCATATTTGGACATGTGGGTTTGAAAATTTATTGTCCTGAATGCCAAGGTGGATGAGGTGTAAACCTTTTCCCCAAGACTTTCCATGGCCTTGCTGTCTTTGTCTGTGGGGAGAAGTGATGAGGATGGAAGGAGTTTAGATGCCTTCTCAGCTGACAGTGCCAGGGTAAGCTGCAGGGCACTTAAGGAATATGGCTCACTCAGGGACCTTGTAGAATCTATCAGACCTTCGTGGTGCAGGAGGCTGGGAGTCTGGGTTAACAGACGCTGCATTAAAAGCATCCATGAATGTCGAAGTACTGGGGGAACAGCTAAAGGGGCAAGGGAGTCCCTCTGAAGAAGTTCGTAGTACCTTTTCTGAACTTCTGTCATTTCAGAGGATCCCCACTGGAAATGTTCCTTCATCTCTGAAATGGTCTCCCCAAAGGTGAGATCTTCACCCAGGGAATCTGCTTCTGTGTATTCTTCCTCAGGGGAAGCATAGTGAAGAGGAGATGGCATTTGGGAGACAAGACAGGGAATCCTCTGTGGAAGAGTCAGAGGATTCCTCAGTTTCAGCTTGGGAAGTATCTAAGGCCTGAGGTCTAGGGCTCATCATAGGAGGAGCCACAGGGGAGGCTAAGGGTGTAGTAGGCCTCAGAGTCATGAAGGCATTAAAAAGGCTTTGAGAAACTGCCTGCCAGTCAGACTGGCTCTCTACTGTGGGAGAAACATGCTTTCTTTTCTCTTTCCATTCGAGGGAAGGCCTAGCAGGCATTGGAGCCAAGGTAAGTCTGGATTCAGTAGTCTGAAGTAGCGGAGGGATCCATCTGGGCAGTTGGTACAAGCTGAGGTTCTTCCTTACTACTGGTAGCTGAAGTCTGCATTACCTCTGAGGACATGCTTTCTGCTCTGGATTCTGTGGCTTCTACAGCGGTACCTGCTGTACCCATATTGGCGGCGACTAATCGTTCCTCCAGGCCGTCAGCCACAGGAGGGATGTCAGATGGAGGAGGTGCAGCTAAATCGACGGGCTGACCGAACAGCTCTCTAATCTCTCTAATTCTCAAGATAAATGTTTAGCGCGTGCAAACGGCACAATTAATAAATGCTTGTATAGTGCACTAAGAACAAGGATGTGGCCAATGGATGGCCACCTATGTACAGTCAGGCAAGGATGTGAACTTTAATTTAGAGTCACATTAAGTATAGCTTTAAATTACATAGTGAATATACCCCTGCAGCTAAAACACATCTTTTAAATTACAGAATTGAGATTAGCAGGTGTTCCTTTGCTCGGTACATTCTTGTTCTTCAGCTGCCATACCATCTATACCTGGAGGATGAGAAGCCTTTAATAGAAACGGGAAAAATATGAGCACTAGGCAAATTTTTCTACTCAAAGTCACACACCTGAAGCCAACACAGATTTCTAAAACAGAAGTCACATTCATTTGTTAAGGTAACATGCAGATGATCTTCCATGACCTTTAACGTTCAAAGTCAGATCAGGATAATGATGGAGAACAGATGAACTGTGGTCCAACAGGTGACAGCTATATAATTAAATTCATACATTATACAGACACCTTTCTTCCTAGTTTGCTGCAACAGACATTAAACATCTTACTCTCATGCTCCCATTACTAGGAACCTCTAATGCAATTAAATGAGGAAAACCATTTCCCGTGGCAATCACATTTTGCCTGCTTTCCACATCTGCTTAAGGAAGCACCAGACAACTGCAGATGTACATTTGAGCCTCTACATTTTCTTACATTTAAGCTGCTTTTCTTCAACACAACAGATCTTTTAGGGAACTTTACAGCCTTTGTGGCTGCAGTTATAAACATTAAAAGGAAAAATGTAGACTATGACATTAACAATTTGTTTTTCAGCCTATGGAGCTAGATGTTTCACTAAACAGAAATATGTTCTCCTGCTATAAGGCTGCATTTTCAAACATTACACGGGAAATGCCAAATCTACAATTAAATTGTTTAAAATGTCTGTAGTACACAGAGGTACTTAAGTTCTTGTACCATTAATATAACCAGCTATAAAACAGAAGACCATTTCTCCAGTTTTTTTGCCATCTTGTAAAAACAAGCAAAACAGAAGATGTAGTTTCCATTACTAAAGAAGCTACTATAACAATTAAGTTGGCTTTCCAAGACGTTTCACTGGTGTCTTGAATCCTGAAAAAGGTAACTTTAATAAAACATGTTGCAGAATACTTATCTTACATCTAAAGTAATCCTTTCAGTTTTCAGCATTTGGCTATATTCTTTTATTTAGCCAACCTGATCCTTCAGATGTGTACACACATGTATAATGCCTGTGGCTACTGGGGATGAGGATAAACTGTGACATCTAGAAAGCTCAGGGAATAATACGGCTGGATTTAGAAGATAAGCAGAAAAAGGCAAAACCATTGTCTATCAAACTCCTTAATTATCACAGGCTTAGCAAAGAGTTCGGTGAATGCAGACCCTCATAAATGTTTAATTAGCATGTAGACTACTTTTCCAAGCTTCAGAGCGCCACCCCTCATGTTCACTGAGTTTAGTTTTGAGATTACTAATCTGCTCTGCCAACTGTAGGTTCTTCTACTATAGTAAAAATACAAAGGACGAGCAATTCACTGAAGCAGCACAGGGCAGCTACAGTAATAGTTCCACACTTGTTCAAAAAGTGTACAAGGTGCAACAGTTCCATTGATATTGAGGGATAAAACCCTAAATGAAGTCCCACTACTCAGAGTTAAATTAGTGGCTCTCATTGTCTGTTGAACCAGGTGAGGGAAAAAGGGAAGTGCCCATGCTGGAAGGGAGGACAACACCTGGAACTATCCAACGCTGCAATCCTTTAAAGGAGGGGCAGTTCTGCAATAGATGGCTGGGTTGTGGGCATTTGTCTACCAGACTTCTCTGGAAGTAGCTCTCATTGTGAGTGGAAAGCAGAATTACCACTGCATTGGGCCACAGAACAATTCCCAGTACAAGGGTAGAGTCACTTTTCTTTGTCCATGGGAGGGGTGAAGGGGTATGGTCCAACTACTAAGCTCTCACTGTTGGGAATACCAATGAGGAAATAAACATCCTTTCCAGACAGCTATCATCCCTGTAAAACTGGGGATACCTAGTGCAGAGGACTGACTGGGAAGTCCTGATGGTCGGCAGACACAGAAATAAAAAGTACTTGGACAACAAATTTGTGTGTGTTAAAAATCTCAACATGCAACATTTTTGCCCAACTCATATTGTAAAGTTAGGCACTGGACCACTGGGAGAGCAGTAAGTGTAAACAGCTTGCACTCAGAACCCAGGATGATTTTATGAACTGCTGCTTGTCATTTCGTCTTATGCTCCAAATTAACTACTTATAGCTAAACCAAGATGTTTAGAACTGACCACTGGAAGGGTTTTCCTATCTGCCTAGGATCACTGTCACAGTAGTGGAAATGTCAATTATCTTATCAACCCTGTCCAAACATGTCTGCTTCCCAGAAAACAGTATGGATAACGGTTTGATTTTATTGGCAAAGACATAAGAATTGGTGTATTCAAATGGCTTTTGAAATAAAGATACCTTAAACAGTCTAATCTGCTAGCAAAGGTATCAGGATTTGTTATGAAAAAAAACCCATCTATATCAAGTTATGACTACCATTCAGCTTTTATCATCTGCTTCCCTTTGGTAGTAAATGAAAAGGTGCTGGCTAACTACTTTTACAAACAATTAACTTTCCAAAAATAGAAGAGAATATTCAAAGTGATTTGATTAAACCGACATCTGAAGTAGTAGTATATACAATTCAACATGTGAAATCACATAAGTCACCAGGTCCTGATGGTTCGACAGTGGAATTCTATAAAGTGTTTGCTGATATCTTCGGTAAAATACTCTCACATGTATTTAATTATATAATTAGGAATAAAATTAATGATCCTCATCTTAACGCTTCAAAAACTATTTTCATACATAAAGTTAATTCGGATCCCCAAAACCCTGATAATTATAGACCAATATCATTAATAAATGTAGACATGAAAATTTTAACCTCTATTATAGCATCTAGATTAAAAAAAAATCATGACTCATATAATATCTAAGGAACAGGCTGGATTTATGGCAGCTAGACAAACTAGTGATAATACTCTTGCACTTCATACTATGATAGCTCATGCTAAACAGAATAATCTCAATTAAGCAACAACACTATTAAAAGGTCATAAAATATAGTAACGATATAGGAGGGAAATTAGTTGTCCTTAATTCATGTGATTACTATGATATGTGTATGATATCATCTTAATAATAAGGAAGTTTATTTGAAGGTGGATGCCGCTCTCCTTTTAAAAACGGAACAAGACTTTAAAGCCTTATTAAATAAGGGTGTTAGACTACATTATTTTACTAGACCAGATGTAGATCGCAAAATTATTATTAAAAACAGTAAGGTAGCGAAATTCTTTTGCTTACCTAAGGTGCATAAGAATTTAGAAAGACCTCCTGGTCGTCCAATTGTATCTGCTTATGGTTTTTTTACATACAATTTATGTAGTTTATTACATGAACATTTGTTAAAAGAAGTTATTAGACTGCCTTCATACATTAAAGATTCTTATGACTTTCTTTATAAAATACAGGATATTTGTTGGTTAGAAGGAATGTATTTTATCACTACTGATGTAGTGAGTTTATATACCAACATAGCCCATAAGTTTGGTTTAGAAGCTATATTATTTTTTATGGGTGACAGTCCGAAAACACATTATATTTTGGAGCTTATTGAATTTTGTTTAACTCATAATATGTTTGAATTTAATGGTGTTTTGTACCAACAGTTGAAGGGAACAGCTATGGGGGCTGCTTTTGCCCCTGCTTACGCAAATTTATTTATGGGATTTTTTGAAAACAAATTTGTATATAGACATCAATTTTTTATGAAGTATGTAATTGGATATTATAGATTTATAGATGATTTAGTTTTCATTTGTCATGGAGGTTATGATTTATCTACTGAATTCATTAATGAATTAAATAATAATTTAGGTATTAAATTTGATGATACTCGTATAGGAACAAAAGTTAATTTTCTAGATATTGCCCTAACTGGGGTTAATGGTAAAAAAATACAAACTAGTATACATAGAAAATTTGATCAAATGAATTGGAAAATGTGTGGAAGTAGCTGTCACCCTAGCCATACTTTAACATCTATTCCATATGGTGAATTTGTTAGAATAAAAAGACTTAGCAGTGATGTTAAACTAGCTTTTAATGAGGCTTCAAGGGCAGCTACTATGTTTATTGATAGAGGGTACAATGAATTTAGTGTTATGGAAAGTCTTAATGAAGTATTTAAAAAAACTAAAATGAAAAAATCAGCTAATAAATATAGACCTATTAGCTAGAATAATAATGAACTGGATCAAGATAAATTATTTTTTGTCACTAAATACACTAATTTTCCCCCATCATTAATGATATAATAAAAAAATATTGGGACTTTGTAAAAAAAGAAATTATTTCACTTAGAAATGTGGAATTGGTTATATCATACAGAAGAGGTAAAAATATACAAGATTTTTTAGTACATAGTGTGTACAAAGAAAAGAAAAAAATTATGTTAATTAATGTTAATGAGAGAGGAACTTTTCCTTGCAATAATTGCTCTATCTGTAAATATATAAACACTGAGATAAAGGAAATTAATGGTAAAATATTTTCTAATAGAGCCAGGTATTCCTGTTCTAGTACTGGAGTCATTTATGTTATTTTTTGCTCTTGTAAAAAATATTACATTGGTGAAACTAAGAAGGCTTTATCCCACAGAATAAAAGAACATGTTAGAGATGTAAGAAATAAAAAAATGAGCAGCCCTATTTCTGAACATTTTAATAATGAACATCATGGTAATATGGATTGTATGAAAGTTTCTATATTGGAACATGTACCAGTATATTTTAATAATGTTGATTTTCAAAAAAGTATGTTAAGACAAAAAGAATCACTTATTATTATGAAGTACAATACTTTGTGTCCATATGGACTTAATAAGGAGTGTAACTGGCATAGTTTTATTTGACTGTTACAGCTTTAAATATTTTGAATTTTTTATGTAATTAATTAATTAATTAATTGATTGACTTGTTATATATACTGCTTAGAGGGAGTTTTGTATTTTTTTACTCTGTAAAGGCTGTGGCCGAGGCGCTAGAGAAGTTGAACTGAAAAGTTGAATTGTTCATTAAATTTTATGAAAGTAGAGCTGTTACTCACTGGTGTTCTTCAGTCATTGCTATATAGAATAATCTCAATATTTATGCCCTTATAATTGATGCACAGAAGGCCTTTGATAGGGTTGATATAAACTTTTTGTTTGATCTTTTACCATATTTTAATATATCCCAAGAGTTTGTTCAAATGTTACAAATATTATATAGTAATCTTTATACCACACTGTACATTAATAGAAGTTTCTCTAAAAGAATACAGATTAAAAATGGAACACGTCAGGGCTGCCCTTTGTCCCCTTTACTATTTAATTTTTATACTGAACCTTTATTCTTATATATCAAGCAGAATCTATACCATAATGCCCCAATAATTTATGGAACCAAAATATTAATGGCAGCATTTGCTGATTATCTCAACATTTATTGTACATCCCCAATTTCAAATACTGGGCTGTAAACGACTTTTCAGAAGTCTCTAACTATAAAATTAATTTAAAAAAAAAAAAAACAATATTTTCCCTTTAAGAACTCCTAAACCTTTTTCGTTATTGCCTTTGGTGGGACAGGTAACGTTTAAAGAAAATATTAAATACTTGGGTATTGGTTTCTCTACAGATAATAAAGACTTCTACATTAATAACATTAAAACAGTTTGGGATCAAATAATATATGACTTTGGGAGGTGGAAAAATTCATGATTACCAGTATTAGCAAAAGTTTCCATTATTAAAATGAATGTATTACCACGATTACTATATATTTTTAGGTCTGCTCAAGTAATAATCCTGAAGACATTTTTTAAATAAATTCATAAAGAATTGGCTAAATTAATTTGGGAATTCGTTCAAACAAATCTTCAGTCTTTATTACACCAAAAATCCACCAGATTGAGCGCTTTCATCTGCCCTAAGCAGATTTCATCATGTATGGAAGCATTCATGTAAATATTGTATACATGTTTTGGTGTTATTGTTAGTGATATTAGTTAGTAGTTCTTTCTAAATTTTGTTTTTGTTCTTAATTGTGTATGGAAAATAATGGAACAATAAAGATTTATTATTGAAAAAAAAAAAAAGAAAAGGTGCTGGCTACTGAAAGATATTTCTGTTCATCACATGCTATACCAAAGCTAAACAAACTGGACTCCTTGAGAAATACAATCCACAACAGAACATTACATCTTTTAATTAATCAATTGCAACTTACAAAAATGCAGAACAGACATAACAGCAATTTTTTTTCTCTAAAGTTCAGTTTCCTGAGGACAACTGGAAACCTGGCACTGACATGTATGAAAAAAACAAAAACACAATTATGGTCTTGTTACATGCTCATAGCTTTAGATACCCCATGTACATTATTAAAAAAAACATGGCTCAGAAGTAAATTATTGCAGGATGAATTCATGAGAAATACTAATTTAATCAAACTAAAAGCCAAGTCAAACTAGTAAACCACAAAGCCATGACTGACAGAACAGCGAACAAATATATCCCTTACTGTTACCAGTTTCGACACACTGATTGACTATAAAAAAGGCATTTCATAAAGGAACCCACCTTTTTGAGGGGGTAGAGCCTTTCCATTTCCATGAGATCGTTCCCAGGTTAAACCAATGGTAGTTCTGCAGCGAATAATATGGGGTTTTAAAGATGTTGTCAAGGCTTACAAGCAATTTATTCAGGCCATGGTTGACAATTTTGGTTATCAGAAAATCACAGTTTGCAGGTAATGAAATTAGCAGCTAGTGCAAATGGTGATAAAAGTAAATGGAAAAGGATAGACAGGGAACAGCAATTAGAAGCTACTACTTAAACACAATTTCAGCAGTCGAGGTAGGAACTTTGTCAACAGTATTAATATTAATTTTACAGAAATAAGGACAAGTTCAGCCACAATGAGATACACGAACAGAAAACGGCACCTCATAGGGTGGCATCAACTTACAGAATGCGTTTGCAAATTCTGGTTCTAGCAATGCCATGAAGACCTGCAGTAGGTACTCCACATACAGAAATCAGGATGCAGAAGCTAAGAAAGAAGACAACTGTATAACTAAGTGCCTGTCTTGCACTCCTCAGCTTCCTGCTTTTGTGACATTTATCTTCTATTGTCTATAAATTTCATGCTAAGGGAATGGAAGTCCCATAATCACATTAGTTGGGGGGTACTGTTACAGCAAATCTGATATAAATGTACAAAGTCAACACTCTGTAAACTTCATTAGTAATGCATTTTTCTACTGGAGGTAGCACTTTGTTACTCCTATTCTAGAACAAGTAAAATGTATGTTATTCTTTGAATGGAATGAGGCTAATATGTAGCACTAAGGCCTGGAGTAATATGACAAAGCATTACTTGTAGAGTACAAGAGCAAGTAAAACATGCCTGGAGGTTTTGTTTACTGCCTCTTTAAATATCGTCACTGCATTTCAAAATTATTTAATTTCTTGATCATATAATGAATAACATATGAATCATAGTTCTCAGTAAATGTTATCAAAAGTCTGAGCGCTTGAAGTGATTGTCATCGTAACTGTCTTTTCATAAGGCGGTTCTAGCTCAATGGTGCAGGATCGTTCTTCACACCATTATCTTCTTCACATAATTTTGTACATTACTATGAAGTTGTTGTTCAGTTTTGTCAAATATTGCCCGCGCCAGTTCACGAGTTTGGTCGTTACCACCCCACATTGCTCGGTAAAGCGGCAGTGTATATTTCTGTTTTCCCTAATCAATGCAAAAACAAAAATAACAGTCAAAAGTAGACTTCTACAGTGCTTCCTCAAAGCATCAATAAAAACATTTTATACTGCTTTCTTTGTAATCAACTTCAAGGATGCCTTAACAGTTTCAGAAATTAATTTACACAATGTTAACAGATGAACATACTTTTTGTAGCATGGATACAAGTTGATGCAATCATGAGCCTTTCAAGTATCTGTATGAAACTTTTCCTTAACGTTTATTAAAGACTGTCCAACAGCTGTAACTTAATGATCTCAAGACTGAAAATCACAGGGAAGGGAAAAATGAAGGCAAAATATAAAACTTCACAGAAAGGTTAGAAAGCAATGTGCAGCTGACATTTCCTTCACAATTTGTTACTGCATTAAAATACGTCAAAGATGGTGACAGGACACTGTGCCATATAACCTGAATATCAACACCACCCATCATCATTACATTTACATCCTTCTAAAAGGATTTAACCAATCAACAAATGCAACTCTCACAAACTTGGTGATGTTAACACTTCATTCCTCCTCCTAACAGCCATAATTCTTTGGCTCCCACCTGGTATTAATTTCGGCTTACTTCAAGAACAAGGTATGCAATGGTTCACATGTTGTTTACTACTGCGTCCTCTTCAGCCCCTACACACTCAGTAAATAATTGTATGACTGTCCTCCAAGTCGTGTGTGTGTGTATGTGCGAGCATGCACATGTGTTTGAGAGAGAGGTGGCAGGGTGGTGGAAGGGCAACACCAGCTCTGATCTCTTATCAGGGATACTACTACCTCTCTCCTGGTGAGCTGCCCTTTACATACTTAAAAGTAAACCGCAAAAGAGGATCACTAAATCATGTACATAGTTTCAATTTTGGCCTATGTCTTTGGATTTGTCCATAGCAATGGGGAAGGTAAGATACCAGACAGCAGTAGTAGCAGTAGTAGTAGAACAGCAACACAGGGATAGATGTGAAAGAGTGTGTGTGTGTGTTTACTGTACTTGTGATATAATATGATTTGTACTGTTCTCTTCACAATAAATGAGGTAGGAAGAAAAGATACCATTAGCTCGTCACAGTTGGCCCAGACCAGAGGGAGAAAACAGATGGGTCTTGGTAACAGACTGACCTCTTTCTAAAGAGAAATGCTTATAAAAGAATGACATTTCTAAGGAAAATCAGATTTAGTTGTTATCTGAAGTATGCAGTAATCTGGCAACTACTTACTCAGAGGTCTGCTTTGAAACATTACATTGCTGCCTATAAACGATGCATTTGGCTACTTAATCCTATAGGAAATGGTCTTTTCTTGCCTATAGTACATATTTTTTGTAGTTAAAAAGGCAGCAGATTGTGAAACATGTGAACACTCACCTGGTATCTAGCCATTAGCTGCAGAACGGTGACCCAATATTTTAGTCTAGTCCTTACGCAACTTTTAGAGACTGGCCAAGCTCTGTTGCATAAGCAGATGATGTCAAACTGCAAACACACTACTGAAAAATAACAAAAAATAGGCAGGCAACAGTAATTTTTAAACTTTTATGGTTAGCGCTTTCGTGAAGTATTCTTACACTCAAGTCTGATGAGTGTAAGAATACTTGACGAAAGCGCTAACCATAAAAGTTTAAGAATTACTGTTGCCTGCCTATTTTTTGTTGTTTTGCATAAGCAGATGTCAACTCAGGGGAAGGAGGAAGGCCATGCAACTGGTGCATTATTGGGCATCTACTGAAGTGCAGACACATGGCAAGCAGCATTGCTCAGGGACATATAGCTGGTTGGTCAATCTGGTAATGACCGTTTTCACTCTATATAAACAGGAGGAGGTACTGCAAGTACCTATGGTGGTGCAAGCACACATCAGTTGCCATAGCAGGGGAATTATGGCTAAATACAATAAGCCCCTTATCAGCTGATCATAATGGTTTAACTTGTGTGGGGTGAAGCCATTACGAAGTTTTGTGGGTTGAAGAAAAATCAAGAGTTTATCCATCTTGTAATATTCAGATAATCACATTGCAGGGCTGGTTATGCCAGACCTGCAGGCTGCTGGGACAAGCATGTGCCATGCCTTCATAGGTAATGTCAAGCAGTATGCAGCAAATAGCACAATGAACCTATATGCCTACCTGGCGATGACAGTGTCTCTCTGTCTCATTCCATCCAGTGGTGGGGTGCCAGTGGCGAAGGCTGGGAGGCAGATTAAGTACTGTGGGAGAGGGAAGCTAATGGGTGGTGGGCAGGGTGGTAAAATGTGTATTAAGAAAAAAAGAACACTAAAAAACTTCTACCAGTGGTTGGATGCAGGGCATCTTCCTTTAGTATATACACAGGGAGAAGCCAAGAGTCCCTCTTCTGGGCAATAAAAGCGTATTGTAAAACAAGAAAGCCTGCATATCAAAAGATATTAGAATAAGAGAATCCACAGCAAAATCCATACCATATGGTGAGGTCTGGGAACTCAGTATAATATATGAACCGTGTCAAGACAAATATTTGTTATGAGGCTACTTGAATGCTTAACCTGCTAACTAAATCAATAAATTGCAAATTTATCAATGCAGGGTGCGTGACAAATTACTAAAATTTAACCCCATGGCTTCCTAAATATCTTCGTGGTAGCAAAAAGGTGCTATCAAAGGATCTGCAGTTACACACACAACCCTTAAACTGCATTAATTATTTTGAGGATACTAGCACTTTCATAATGCCAGACCTGGCAAGAGCAGATGAAAAGAAATAGAAATGTTCTTACCATAACGTTCCATGTGAATTGTTCATCTTGCCTTTGTTCTTATGCATGGGTTCGGAGCCGATCCTCGGCTCTGAGACGGCCACTTCTACAGCTCTGCATCTTGAGAAAGCTCGAGGCACAGTCCTATCCCACAATCCCCTAGTGCTAATCCTCAGATCTAGTTTGCTAACACCAGAAGATAACAATGCGCCCCAGGCGCTCGCAGTAAATTAAAGATAAGGGGCAGCAATGCCCTAAATACCTAGGTACTGAGAAGTGTACCCTGACAACAGAAGAAGCCAGAGACTGAAAAGAAGGTGTTGAAGACAAGCTGAACTGAAATCCAAATCATCCCGTTCTCCGAAAAAAAACATAGGCCGGGGGATGGAGGGTGGGTAGTAAGAACAAAGGCGAGATGAACAATTCACATGGAACGTTATGGTAAGAACATAACTTCTTTATGTGAAATTGTTCAATCCCGCGTTTGTTCTTACGCATGGGTAGTGTCCCTAGCTCCTTTACCCTGGGTGGCTCATGGGAGAATGTTCCTGAGGACCGTGGAACCAAAGGAGGCCCTATCTTTGGAGTTCTTGTCCAACTTATAATGGAGAATGAAGGTATGAGGCTTTGCTCAGGTTGCTGCCGCACAAATAGTATCCAACGGCAAACAGGCTGCATGGGCTAGAGATGTGGCCATCGCCCTGGTAGAATGAGCCTTGGGTTGAAAAGGTAATTGCTGTTTCGTCTGCGAATAGATAAATTTAATACAATCTGTGAGCCATTTAGACAAGGTAACTTTAGTAACCGCCATACCTTTTCTTTGGTTAGCAAAGGATATAAATAGCTGGTCTGATTTTCTGTCATCTTTTGTCCTTTGCAAACAAAACCTGAGTTGTCTGTGGACATTAATTTATGCAGCATATATTCCAACTTGTTAGTGTGATTTTTGAAAAAGGTGGGAAGTTCGATGGATTGGTTAATATTTGAAAGTGAACAAACTTTTGGGAGAAAGGACGGATTGGTGCGTAATGTCACTCTATCCGAGTGAAATATCATGTAGGGAAGTCGAACAGATAGCGCGTGTAATTCCGAAATTCTACGAGCGGAGGTGATAGCCACCAAGAATAAGGTTTTCCATGACACGAACTTAAGAGAGGCTGTGGAGGCTGGTTCAAAGGGGGGTAACATCAACTGGGATAAAATTAGGTTAAGATTCCAAGGAGCAACTGGGTTACGAATGGTAGGACGGAGGTGGAAAGGGCCTTTCATAAATGCCTTGCAAAGTCTGTGGGACATGATGAAAGAATTTCTTTCACCCACATGAAAGTTCGATATGGCCGCCAATTGGACTCTAATTGTGGACGATGATGCTCCTTCCTCAAAGATCTTAGACAGAAACTCCAAAATTTTGTGCACCGGTGCTTCTGTTGGATCTAATCCTTGTTGTAATGCCAATAAGAAAAACGTTTCCACTTGCTCCGGTAAGTCTTTGTAGTGGATGGTTTGAGAGAGGAAACAATAATGCGTTTAACCGCAGGGGACAAAAGGCTTGACCTGGATAGGATGGGAAGAGGAGCAGCCAAGCTGTCAATTTCAGGGTCTGCAGGGATGGATGAGGGGCTCCTGACGCATGGGTCAAAAGGTCTGGAACTGGGTTCAGAATCCATGGCTCCTCGATTTGATTGGCCTGAAGAAAGGGGAACCAGATCTGTTGAGGCCAGAATGGGGCTATTAGAATTATGGTCCTTTCCAGACGTTTGGCTTTCTGTAGAAACCTGGGGATTAACGGAATTGGTGGAAAAGCATAAAGGAGACCCGGGGGGCAATCGTGAACCAGTGAATCTCTGGGGATGCTCCCTGGTGGAGGGAGAAAGGCAAAGTAGCTTCTGCATTTGGCATTCATCGGCGATGCAAAAAGGTCACAGCAAGGCTGGCCCCACTTGCGGAATATCGCTTCCGCCACTTGAGATTTCAGAGACCACTCATGGGGTAACAGGATGGCTCTGCTCAACCTGTCCGCAATTACGTTGGACGTCCCAGGAATGTGCGTTGCTATCAGAAAGCGTCCCGTGGAGACAGCCCATTGCCAGATCCTGAGGGCCTCTCTGCATAGTGGATAAGATCTTGTTCCTCCCTGTTTGTTGATGTACCAGACCACTGACATGTTGTCTGTCTGGACTACCACTGTTCCTTGAGGTAAGATGCTGTGAAAGTGTTGCAATGCTAGAAACACCGCTCTTAGCTCAAGGACATTGATGTGCAGTTTGCATTCTGTTCTGGACCATTGACCTTGGACCGTCTTTCCCTGGAACAAACCCCCCCACCCGATCAGGGAAGTGTCCATAGTTATTGTTGCTATCGGAGTTGGTAGGGTAAAAGGCCGACCCTGTGTCAAGTCTTAAGATAGCATCCACCATCGCAGATCCTGCTTGCAGCAGGATGTGATCAGAATTTCGTGTGACGGCAGGTGCTGATAGGACTACTGGGCGAACAGTAACCATTGAAGGATCCTCATGTGCATTCTTCCTAGAGGGACTGCAACAAGTGCGGCTGACATTAATCCCAGGACTTTCAAAACCTGTTCTGCTGTTGCTTTTGTCTTTTGAAGGAGTACTGCAATTTGCTCCCTTAGTTTTGAAATCCTTTCTGGTGGGAGCCTGACCCTGACCAAAGTAGTGTCCAGTTCTTCACCTATAAATGAGATAAGCTGTGATGGCGATAAGGTAGATTTTTCGAAATTGATTGTAATGCCAAGACGGGAACAAAGACTGATTATGTAATCTCTTGCTTGGAGAAGATGATACTCGGTGGTGGCGGAGAGGAGCCAGTCATCTAGATACGGAAACATCCGGAATCCTTGTTGTTTCAAGTGAGACACTACTACTGCCATACACTTGGTGAACACCCTGGGGGCTGAGGTGAGGCCAAATGGCAGAGCTTGAAACTGAAAGTGACTGGCTCCTAGCCGGAAGCGCAGGAATCTCCTGGAGGGTCTGGCCATCTTTATGTGGTAGTATGCGTCCTTGAGATCTATAGAGCACATCCAGTCTCCTTCCTGCAGAAAAGGAAGGACTGACTGTAGCGTGACCATCCGAAACTTCTCCTTCATTACGAAGGCGTTTAGTTTGCTGAGATCCAGAATTGGTCTCCAGTCCCTTGTCTTCTTTGGAACTAAAAAGAACCTTGAGTAAGTTCCGGATCCTATTTGGTCTGCCGGGACTGCTTGGATGGCTCTTTTTCTGAGCAGCTTCTGGATCTCTAAGGCTGCCTGATTCCGCAGATTGGGTGGAACGTCTGGGAATCTTTTGGTGGTAGGGGGAATGTTTATGAATTTTATTTCGTAACCTCTGGTAATTATACTTTGTACCCACGAATCTGAAGTTAAATTTCGCCAGGCCAGTGGGTACAAAGTTAAGCGTCCCCTGACTGCCTCCAGAGCAGGACAGTCGGGCCTCCTCTCAGGAGTGCTGGAAGGGCTTGCCAGAGAAAGTATCTCTGTTGCCCTGGTTTTGCGGACCCCCTCTGCCGCCTGGTCGGAGTCTTCCATTCCTTCCCCCTCTTCTGCCTCTGGAAGGGGCATTATCACTCTGTGTGGACTGAAAGGAACCCTGTGTCTTACGGAACCACATCTTTCCACCTCTTTGCCCTATGGGGTATGGTCTGGAAGGGGCGGAAAAATGGACTCCTACAGCAGATAGGGTCTTCCCTTCTTGCTCACACCTAGTGAGGGTCTCCTTTACTTTGGGGCCAAAAAGAGAGGTACCATCAAACGGGACGTTAGTAAAGGAAGACTTGAAGGATTCCGCAAAGGAGCACAGCCGCAGCCAGGATCGTCTCCCAAGTGCAATCGCTGAAGCTGCCGCTCTACTCGCACCTTCGGCTGCATATGAAATGAGCCTCATGGAGGAATTGACTACAGAGTTGAGGGCATTAAGTTGTGCTGTCACTTTCTCGGTAACAGCAGCATCTGTACGACCCTGGAGAGTATCTCCGAGTTCCTTGAGGAGATCTCTCTGTAAACGCGTAAAATGCGTCAAGTAGTTCAGCGATCGCATGGAAAAAGTCGCAGAACTGAAAACGCGCTTCCCATATCTGTCCATCGTCCTAGAATTCTTATTAGGAGGATGAACAGCGGAAGAGGACTCTGACATGTCCTTCTTAGTGGCTGCCGCCACCACCATGGTATCCACTGGAACACCCTTCGTAAGAAAACTCTTGTCCTGGGGGGCTGTTATAAACGTATTCAGTCTGCGGGGAACTGGTTCCACCGTGTCAGGTGTCTCCCAAGCCCTACGAGCTATCAAGTCCATAAGTTCGTCAAAGGGAGGGGTCACCCAGGAGGTAGAGCCCCGAATGCCTTCAGCAATACTGATTCATCCACCGAAGGGTTAAGTGGCTGCCAATCTCCCCTCTGTTTTAGGATCTCCAGGATGTCCGCAAAGGAGACATCCTCCGAGGGGGACCGTGGGGACCCTTCTGCTTCATCTAAATCTGTATCTGATGTAAGAGATTCCGGTGGGGAATCTATGTGCCTCCTCTTGCACAGTCTTTTCCTTGGTACTTCTTCAGATGGGGCTTCTGGAGAAGCGTCCGAGGAACCGGGATCATCCTCTGGGGGCAGCTGAGGCATTGGGTCTCGACGCTTCATAGGAGCCGAGGATACAGAAGTCGAACGTGGGCCCTTAGGGGGAGGAGAAGAAGAATCTGATGAGATATGTGTCAGTTTCGACAAGACCTTCCTCATATCGTCGAAGGCACCGGTACCCGGATCCGAAGACCTTCCTGGTTTCGAGAAACCAGGAACAATCCCCGAGATCGGGGGTCCGGGCTCCGACCCAGAGGACGGTACCAAACTAATCTGAGCCGAAGCTCCTAGGGGGAGAGTCAGTACCGACAGCTCGGTTCGACTGTCTGCCCCGGAACCCAGGAACGATAGTCGGCTCCGGGACCCCTCGATCCGTTACGAGGGCATCGAGGTCAACGGTACCATCGATGGTTATACCATCATCGGCACTTCGACTCTCTGCTCCGAAGACTCGACAGGTCTCGGAGGAGCAGTAGATGACCCAGGGAGGGCTTCAAGTTTCGAAACCAGCTGGGACGAAACTTCGATCAATTTGCAAAGGGCCGAGTTCTCCATTAACTTCTGTATCACTCGATCCACATCCGAATCAAATAAGGGTCTCGAAGAGCGGGTCGAAGGGACCGAAGTCGTCACAGAGTAAAGGATCGATGGCGGCGGAACCTCTGAGACCGGCTCCAAGACCGGAGTCTCGATCAAAGATATACATTCGACAGCCAACTCCGAAGTCTGTGGAGCTGGTGTCCGAATTAATGGAGGTGCTCGGAGCCGATGACTTTGGCTCCGACACTCTCGAAGACTTGGACCCCTTCGAAGACTTGGATACCAATTCAACCTTGTCAAGGGCCTCCTGAAACTCGGGTTTTATCAAACCCCTGTCTACTAACTTCCTGCGCCTCTCCATCATGACCCTCCCACTAAAGGAATGACAAATAGAACAGTCCTTCTGTAAGTGGAGAGGGCCAAGATAGTAGACGCAGGAAGAGTGGTTTTATATATATATATATATATATATATATATATATATATATATATATATATATATATATATATATATATATATATATAAAAAACACACACACAAAAGTCTATGGACTTAAGCCTTTCCTAAAGAAAAAACACCTGTTGAACCAGACAGGATAATAGGCCTAAAAAATTGCCTTTAGTGAAAACTTTATAAAAAAAATAAATAAATAATAATAATAATAATAATAATAATAATAATAATAATAATAATAATCCCAAAACAACTACACTAGTAAAAGACTAATATTTAGTTATCAACTATCTATACTAAAATAATGGTAAGCTAGAGAGAACTTAAAAAAAAAATTGAAAAAGTTTACTGGCCCGAGCTTCTGCGATGCATCTGCTGTCGCGGCAAACTAGATCTGAGGATTAGCACTAGGGGATTGTGGGATAGGACTGTGCCTCGAGCTCTCTCAAGATGCAGAGCTGTAGAAGTGGCCGTCTCGGAGCCGAGGATCGGCTCCGAACCCATGCGTAAGAACAAACGGCGAGATTGAACAATTTCACATCAGCTACTCTCCATAAAACCTACCTGGAGATTGCACAAAGCTGAAGCCCCCAACTTAAATAAACATGAACCAAAATGACAATCAGGGCAGTCCTGAAGAAATCTCAACATCTGAACCAAACAGCAACCTACAGCACCATCTAAATTTCTCTTCATTATATGCACTCTTCTTGAAGCATCCAACCCAACAATAATCTTATAAGCTTAGAAGGCTTTCTATATTCCTTTTAGCCTTATGCCTGACAAAGCCTTCCCCCATCTCAGAGGATGCAATTGTCCAGGCAGCCATGAGGATGGTTAGTCACCTCCCACCTGCATGCACAGGGAGTCCAGATCGTTTCTGCAGTCCAGGACACTGATGGGCTTCTTAATCTTTTAGCCACTGCAGGAAGATTGGTACATCCACCAATTAGGAATCAGGAATCATACTGATGCAAGTTGGAGAGGGCGATTTCTTCTAACTTAACCTGCCCTAACTCCTCCCCGCTGGTAACAGCACTGCATCAACAAGAAGAATTCAGTGCTCTTCCCCTGATGTGAAAGTACTTGCATGAGCTGTGGGGTCATAGATTACTAGGCTAGCTGCCCTCATGAACCATTTTAAGCCTAGCCAATTACCCCATGTGAGAATCAAACCCTGCACCTTGTGCTTCTAAGGTAAACACCTTAACCATTACAACACCCTCACACCTACTCATGACTCTGGTTTACTAGACCAGTGCTCCAAACTCTGAGCTACAAGGCCTACAAATAAACAGCCGCTGCAAGGCTCAAACCCTTGACCCTGCACACCAAAGCCAAAGTGATTTACCACTAAGCTCCTATAAATATTTTGGAATTCCAAGCCTATGTTCCCAGAGAGACTTGCATGGAAACAGAGCTAGACCTTTGAACCGCCATTCCTTTCCCCCCCAGGAATAGGCAAACTGATCTTGCTGCTCACACCCATCCCCAAATTCTAGATCCAACAGGTGCTCAAGTTGCTATTCGAGCTTGGATTACCTCAGTCAGGGTTTTCTCTCTATGTCAAAGTGGTTCATCGCAGATGATGTTTAAACTTCTAGGTACTCACAGAAATTGCATCAAACGAATTCCTGACTCAAATCTCATCTAAGTAGCATTAAAGTCCAATAACCATTTTCTGCCTGTCCTCCAAATCAAAAATACTCCCAACATATCCTCAAAAAAATTCACCCTCCCTCAGTGAATGACTTCCAAGTTACTATCACTTAAGACACAGGAACACATATACATTAAAAACACGTTTTCATTTACATATATTATACACGTTTTATTTTCAACTGTCATACAGTACAATATCACATAAGTTTCTCAATTCCCACCTTCCTTAACCCTCCCTCCTCCTTATGAACATTGTTCTGTATGTGTTGTTCCCAGAAATTCCATTTAATTCCAAGTAATTTGTGCCCTCCCTTTCCTAAACTTCCCAGTTATTTTTGATGTCCCCAGTATTGAACACAAGAAACAGCCATCAGTATATTTAGATTAGAGAGTCAAAGCAATACGGATGAACTAAAACCCATCTTGTAGCCACTAACTGGATAGCTGTCCCACAATCTGCCACTGAAGTCCAACCAGAACAAATGGATGACCAAAGAGCTAAAAGCCCTTCTAATCTTTCATGAGAATGGAATCCATTAACTGAAAAATTGATAATAGCTGCTGCCCTCTTTTAAAGTGCACATACTTTGAGCCAGAACGAAAAAGTACAGTTGTGTACACTTACCATAAATGTAGATGTTAGAGTGTATTCACTGTTGCAGTCCTAACCAATGGGTTATCCATCTCTTTAGCTGGATCCGGAGCTGCTAAGCTGGCTCGTGTCCGATGCCCCAGTTCTTCGTTTGGACAGCAGGCTCATACCGAAGACCTCTGCCACGACTTTGGCAATTGCCAGGCCTCCAGAGTCCTTCAGACTTGCAGGTAAATCTTCCAGTCGTAAGCCTGTGAAGAAACAGGCTCCAGTTTCCTCTCGTTCCCCTCAATCTTAAATGGTTAAAATGGCTAATGACCTTTTGACTCATTAGGGGTTCACAGCCTCCTCCTTCAAAAATGGGTAGGGATGTCTCTCCTGAGGCTTTATCTTATTCAGGTTCTGATACTTCTAGTATTTCTGCTGATTAAGAGGAAGTTTCTCAGTTTTTTTCTCCTTTTGAAGATTCAGACGCAGAGGAGTCCATTCCTTCTGCTTCTCCTCCAGAGGATTTCTCTTTTGGTGATGCTTTGAATATTCTCAGGGAGCATTTTAAATGGGAAAGTCAGGATTATCCCCAATCTAAGAAAAGGTTCAGGGAGTTTTTTGGATTTGCCTCAGTGTAAGCCTCTAGCTACTCCTCCAGTGTTGGACGTGGTTGATGATGTTTTTCTGGAAAATTCCTCTACTCCAAATTTGGTTCCTCCTGCTTCCAGGAAACCTGACAGGTACTAGAGAGTTCTTGATTCTCATTTGTTTCTTTTTAGGAATCCACTAGCTGACCCAGAGGTTATTTCTCAAGGGCCTAAAGGAGTTAAAGGCCACTGTTACCAAAAATCCTGTTTCTTCCGACAGGGAATCTAGGAACCTAGATAGGTGGGGTAAAAAAGTTTATACCTCTGCCACTCTTGCTATTAGGTCTACTAATTATCTTTTTCATATAAGTATCAGCAGCACACGTTGGAGGCTATTAAGTCGAAGATTGCAAGTGTGCCTCTTAGCAGAGTAAGGATATGCAGGATTTGCTGAATTTTGCCAGTCTTGTCAAACATTCATTACATTGTGGTTTTGACATTCTAGAAGCCTCTTGCAGGGCTACAGCTACTGGATCTGTTATCAGAAGGCATGCTTGGCTCAGGGATCAGCCCCTTCCAGAGCCTGTCAAGTGTAAGCTTTTAGATGTACCTTTACATAAGGACAGTCTTTTTGCCAGCAAAGCAGAGGAAGTGCTCAAAAAGATGGAGGATAAGGCCAAGACTTTCTGCAAGTTCAACCTCCTCGCTTCAGCAGGGATTACCCTTCTAAGAGTTGGATGTTTCCTGATACCAGCAGACAGAACTGTTCTATGACTAGAGGTTACAAATCTTCTAGGGGGCAGGTGGCTACCCCTCAAAGGTCTAAGCGTTGGCATGTTTCCACTTCCAAGATGGGAAGTTCTAAGCCTACATCTCAATCCAAGCATTCTCAATGACTCTATCCAACTTCTGCCTGTTCCTGCTTGCCCGGAGAATCCTATAGGGGGAAGGTTGGCCTTTTTTGCAAATGTCTGGGCCACCATCACGGACAACAAATGGGTACTCAGAACTGTATCCCTAGGACACAGGTTTTCTTTCCACATCTTTCCAGTACCCAAAAGATTCCCGGACACTCCTCCAAACCAAAGGACAGAAGCAGAAAAGCAAATTTTGTCTCATATCTGGGGGCAATAGAATCAGCTCCTGCTAAGCAGGTAGGCCAGGGCTTCTATTCCAGACTTTTCTTAGTTCCAAAAAAAGGCACCTGGCAGTCTATCCTAGATCTATCCATTCTGAACTCTTTCTTAGTAATTCCAAAGTTCAAAATGCTCACTCTGCATTAGTTGCTACCAATGTTAGACAAGGACTCCTGGCTGGTAGCTTTGAATCTCAAAGAAGCTTATTTGTACATCCCTATCAGGGAAAGTTGCAGGCAATACCTTAGTTTCAGAGTGGGCAAGCAACATTATCAATTCGCTGCGCTGCCCTTTGGCTTATCTACTGCTCCCAGAGTTTTCACAAAGTGCCTAGCTCCAGTCATTGCTTTTTGCAGGCAGAAGAAGATTTCAGATTTATCTATACTTGGACGATTGTCCAATTCAAGCAAATTTTCAAGAACAGCTGTTAAAGGATCTGGAATTTGTAAAGACTCTTCTCTCTTCCCTGGGTTACACACTCAACTAGGAAAAATCAAAAATGGTGCCATCCAAGGAGATAACATTCCTGGGAGCGAGTCTGAATACAGCCGCCCAGATGATATATCTCACCCAGGAGAAGCAGGCAACTCTTTCAGTTTACTTCAAGGATCTTGCAAGCCTGTCTCAGCTCCCTGCAAGGAAATACCTGCAAGCTCTGGGATACATGGCCTCTTGCATTCTCATGATTTCATATGCAAAACTGCATATGAGGAAATTGCAATGGTACCTCAAGAACCTTTGGTGTCAACACACAGGACTTGGATATGATAATTCCTCTGCTTCCATGTCTGCAGACAGAGTTTCTATGGTGGGCGATAGCCTGTCTACAAAACAAAGGCATGCCTTTTCGCTCACCTCATGCCATTCAAGTTCTTACCACAGACGCATCGAACTATGCCTGGGGAGCTCTCCTGGATGGCAGATGCATACAGGAATGTTGGAACGCCCAGCAGATGCACCTGCACATAAACCTGAAGGAGTTGATAGCAGTTCAGCAGGCCATACTAGCTTTCAAGCATCTTCTTTCTCCAGGAACTCTGCTTGTCAGAACAGACAAAGTACAGTTTTGTACCTACCATAAATGTAGATGTTCGAGGATCCACATTGCTGCAGTCCTAACCATTGGGTAGTCCGCTGTCCAGTCGGCCCGAATACCAAAGTATATGGCTGACGTCGGTCAAGGCGCATTAGACTGATGTCAGGACGTCAGGGTACTAATGCGCATGACCGACGTCATATCCTCAGTCTTTTCTTGCCCCAGATGTCAGAAGACCCTAAAAAAAAACAAGGCCCAAACCAAAACACCAAAAAGCCCTGCACCAAACATATATACAATATATACAAAAATATATATTAACTCACACCACCACCCCTAAACAAAGAGGGGAAGGAGGGAGGGTAAAATGGACTGCAGCAATGTGGATCCTCGAACATCTACATTTATGGTAGGTACAAAACTGTACTATGTTCTTCATTCCACATTGCTGCAGTCCTAACCATTGGGTAGAATCCCAAAGCAGAGGTAAGGGAGGCTGGCAAATCATAAGGAAGCAGGAGCTGTCAACATGCCTTGCAAAACAGCTGTGGCAAAACCAGCCCTAGATTTAGAGTAGAGAGGAAGGTGGTAATGCTTAGAGAAAGTATGCACTGAACTCCAAGTAGCTGCCTCCAAAATATCCTTAGTTGCCACCCCCCTTAGAAATGCTGTTGAAGTGGCAGTAGCCCTAGTGGAATGAGGTCTAATCCCAGCTGGAATTTCCTTGCCATGATGGGAATAACAAAATGAAATGCAAAACCCAATCCACTTAGAAATAGTTTGCTTAGACACAGGCTTGCCCTGAGAACTCAAAGCAAAAGAAACAAACAACTGCTGAGACTGCCTGAAATCCTTAGTCCTGCTTAAATAATAACGTAACTGCCTATGTACATCTAAAGTGTGTAAAATCTTTTCCCCTTATTTTGGGGATCTGCATAGAAAGTAGGCAAATGAATAGTTTGGTTTAAAGCCACACTAGAAACCACCTTAGGCATAAAGGAAGGATTAGTACGTAATGATACCCTATCCTTATGGAAAATCAAAAGGGCTCTACTGCCATAAGGGCCTGCAACTCAGAAACCCTTCTTGCAGAAGTAATAGCCAACAAAAAGCAGTCTTCCATGACAAGTATTTCAATTCAGCAGTAGCCGAGGCTCAAAAGGTTGTAGAGTAAGTTTCTCCAACACAAAATTGAGATCCCAAGCAGGAGTAGGAGCTCTACGTGGGGTCTTATATTCTTTGCCCTCTAAGAAATTGCTTGAACAAAGGATGCGAAAACAATGGTGGGTCACAATCATAGTGAGCTGAAATTGCTGCAGCATGAATCTTGATGGAAGAGAAAGACAAACCTTTGTCCAGTAACTCAGTAAGATATTGAAGAGCCACACTCAAATTTGGCTCAGTAATCTCCAAATTGTTTGCTGCACTCCAAAACAAAAATCTCTTCCATTTTTCTCCGTACACTTTCCTTGTACTAGGTCTTCTGGCTTCCATAATCACATTTAAAACTTGCTGAGGAAGCTGAGACCTGCTGTCTTTCAAAACAGAATATGCCAGGCTGTTAGATGTAGAGAGTGAAGCTTGACATTGAGCAGATGACCGTCCCTCTGAGACAACAGGTGTGGAATCAAGGGTAAAGGCCATGGAGGCTTCCTTACCAGACTCCTCAGTAATGGGTACCAGTACTGCCGAGGCCAATCTGGAGCTATTAAAATCATCCTTGGCTTGTCTTGTCTGACCTTTAGAAGCACCTTTGGAAGAAGAGGCAGAGGTGGAAAGGCATACACATGAAGATTTTTCCAACTGAAAGAAAGAGCATCCACTTTCCAAGCTGTGTGATGAAATCCTTTCGTGCAAAACTTTGGCAGCTGGTGGTTTAGTGGAGAAGCGAACAGATCTATGTCTGGAGTTCCCCATGACACTGTCAATGTTTGAAATACATGAAGATCCAGTTTCCACTCGTGGGGATCCATGATTTGTCTGCTTAATACATCTGCTAAGGAGTTCTGTGCTCCCGCAGAAACCTTGCCTGAAGAGTTAGTTGCAGACTGAGCGCAGTCTCCCATAAAATCATTGCTTGTCTGCACAATGGGTAAGAATGTGTTCCCCTTGTTTGTTGATGTACCACATGACAGTTGTGTTGTCTGTTAGAATCAACACCTGCCCTGGAAGAAGTAACTCCTTGAAAGCAATTAATGCAAACTGAACTGCTAACATCTCTTTCATGTTGATATGTAGATGCTGTAGTCTGGCAGGCCACTTGTCTTGTATCCACTTTCCATTTAGATGAGCTCCCAAGCAACATCTGAGGCATCTGTCGTTAGAATCTGACTTGCCTCTGGCCGGGTCACAGAGAGTCCCTTGTTTAGGTGACATTCCTGAGCCCACCACAAAAATTCCTTTTGAATGCAAGGTATTATTTGAATGACAATGTCCAAATCCTGGCAGTGCTGTGTCCACAGATTTTTGAGATACCATTGTAGCTTCCTCATATGCAGTTTGGCATTGGGAAGCACCAGAATACAAGATGCCATGAACCCTAAGGCTTGAAGGACTGTCCTTGCAGTCAGCCCGGACTGAAGAGATAGATGATGGAAGTAACTGGAAAGATTCTTTTGTTTGTCCGGGGTTAAAAAGGCCATCTGGGCTGCTGTATTCAGTCTCACACCCAGAAAGCACATGTCTTGAGAGGGTACTAGACTGGACTTTATTTCGCTCACAGAATACCCTAGGCATCTTAGCACTGCTATGACATATTCCAGATGCTGTAGAAGATCTTCTTTTTCTTGAGCCAGAATCAGGCAGTCGTCCAAGTAAGGATAGATTTGGATTCCTTTTAGCCTGAAGTAAGCTATCACTGGAGCCAGAACCTTTGTGAATACTCTGGGCGCAGTAGATAAGCCAAAGGGCAATGCAGAGAACTGATAATGAGAATTTCCAGCTCAAACGCAGATACTTCCTGCATCTTAGTCTTATTGGCACATGAAGGTAAGCTTCCTTGAGATCTAAAGTTACCATCCAGTGATCTTTGCCCAGCAGAGGTAAAAGCTGTTGTAACGTCAACATTTTGAACTTGGGAATGTCCAGATAAGTGTTGAGGATAGATAAATCCAAAATTGGTCTCCACGTGTTCCCCTTCTTTGGTACTAGGAACAGGCGAGAATAAAATCCTAGGCCCCTTTCTGGTACAGGAACTGGCTGAATGGCCCCTATTTGGAGTAACAAAGAAATTTGCTTGTGAGCCTCTTTCCTTTGTGGAGGAGGAACGTCTGGCATGCCTTTGAAAGGGGCAAGGTATGGAAATAAAACCTGTAACCGTGGTGAATGATATCCAAAACCCATCTGTCTTGAGTAATTAAATCCCAATTTTCTTTGAAAAGAGACAGTCTTCCTCCCAAAGGAGCTGCCAGTCGAGAATGCTCTGGCAGCTGAAAAGGCAGGTCATTGGGTCTGTTTACGAAAGGACTGACCCCTGCCCTCACCAGAAGTCTGAGCAGGAGAACTCCCTGTTCTAGGCCTAAAAGAACCTTGAGCTCTGCCCCTACCACGCCTAGACCTACCCCTAGACTGGGAATCATACGCAGGATATGTCCATCCCTTAGTAGGCCAATTTCTGCTAAACTTTGGAGGCTGCACCTGCAAAAAATCTTTGACAGTCTGCATAGATTTAGCCTTGTCCTCCATTTTCTTTAAAACTGCTTCCACAGGCGAACCAAACAACACATCAGACTGTAAAGGAGCATCCAAAATCCTTGTTTTAACATGCTCAGCTAAATTCTGATCCCTCAACCAAGCGTGCCTGCGAAGAACAGAACCAGTGGCAGCCACCCTCGAGGAGGCCTGCACAGCATCAAAACCACATTGCAAAGAATGCTTACCCACTTGTTCAGACACATGAACTAAATCTAGCAACTCTTTACACTCAATACCTTCCGCCAGAGCATCCACCTTAGATTTCAATTGTGAAAGGAGATAATTCTGATATTTTAGCATGTGAAACTGACAATTCAACGCCCTCATGGCTAAAGTGGAAGAAGTATACACTTTCTTACCCCATCTATCCAAAGCCCTTGCCTCTTTATCAGAAGGAACAGGATTTTTAACAACAGAGGCCTTAACACCTTTAGGCCCCTGAGAAACAATTTCTGGGTCTGCCCTAGGACTCTTAAAAAGATACTTATGAGCTTCAGGCACCCTATAGTACCTATCAGGTTTAACAGGGCAGGAGGCAAAGAATCAGGATTCAGGAAGCCTCTGCAAAACATCTTCCACCACATTCAACACAGGAGGTATAGCTAAGGGCCTATGCTGGGGTAAAACAAGAATTCCCTAAGCCTCTTCCTGGAATCAGAGAAATCTTGGCCTTCCCATTTAAAATGCTCCCTCATGGAATGCAGAGTCTCTGAAAATGAAAAATCCTCAGGAGGAGAAGCTGAAGGAGTGGAATCATCCACATCAGAATCAGAATAATGAGGAAACTCCTGCAAGTCTTCAGCCGAAGACTCAGAAGCCTCTGAACACTGTTCAAAACTCTCAAACTCAGGCTCCACCCTAGGCCTCTTATCAGGAGGGGGCATAGAACCTCTAATCATAGTAATCAAATCCTCTGCCATTTTAAGCATATGTTTCTTAGGCACAGAACCTGAAGTGCTAGGAGAAGCCCCACTGAAGCTAAACTTGGCCTACCTCTCAAGGAAGTCTTGGAAACAGAAGGAGAGGCTCTAACTGCCTTAGGAAGAGAGGGAAGAACAGCTACCTGAGAAATCCCATCAGCCTGGCCTACCTCCTGAGAGGGCACATCCTGTAACAGTAAAGTCTCTGCCTGAGACTCCACAGAAACTCCTGGCAAAACCTCTGGCTCCACTGAGCCTTCTAAAGAACCGACGTCCGGGACTGCGGTTCTTCAACCCTAGGCTTTGCTGCTTTGTCCTTGCGCTTTTTGGACGAAGCGGGCGGAGCATCCGGCGGCATTTTATAATTACAACGCTTCCCAAACACTAACCTGGCACAGTCTAACCTTCTCTTAATAGTGCGTTTGTTAAATCTAGCACAAGAGCGGCATCCAACAACGTCGTGCTCAGGCCCTAAACAAGGTATACACAAAGTATGGTAATCCCTATGAGGTATCTGTTTCCCACAAGAAATACAGTTATTCACTTTTTCTGACATCCGGTTAAATACTGAGGCAAGAAAAAACCAAAATGTTCCCCAACGGGGTACTTAGCCAACTTTGATTCGGTCTGAAACTCCGACTTCAGAAAATTTCAGAACGCCAACCTGCACTCGCAAAACTGCTTCTGCATCGGACCATGCGGCAAAAAAGACTGAGGATATGACGTCGGTCATGCGCATTAGTACCCTGACGTCCTGACATCAGTCTAATGCGCCTTGACCGACGTCAGCCATATACTTTGGTATTCGGGCCGACTGGACAGCGGACTACCCAATGGTTAGGACTGCAGCAATGTGGAATGAAGAACATCACCACAGTCATGTGGTACATCACCAGACAGGAAGGGACTCATTCTTACCCCCTGTGCATACAGAACATGATTCTCTGGTCCATACCAGCATCCTTGTGCCTGCATCTCCTAGCTCAGTTTCTTCCAGGGAGACTCAGTGTTTTGGCAGACCAGTTGAGCAGACAGACCCTGGATCCCCACGAGTGGCAACTGGACAAAGCAGTCTTTTACATCATTCAACATTGGGGCACTCTTCAGATGGATCTTTTCTCCTCCCCAGACAACCACCTTCTGCCACTTTTTTTTGACCAGACAGCATCACAACAAGGCCTGGAGAGTGGATGCTCTGTTCTTCCCTTGGATGCTTCTGTCAGTTTATGCCTTCCCTCCTCTTCTTCGCAGAGTATTATCGAAGATCAGGAATGAAAGACCAAGGACTATTCTCATAGCTCCAGACTGGCTCAGACAGCATTGGTATCCACTGCTTCGCAGTCTCTCCCAATTTCCTCCTTGGCGTCTTCATTTGAAACCAGATCTTTTGGTTCAGGAAGGGGGAAACATTCTACATACTCATCTTCAGTGTCTCCATTTGGCAGCATGGCTCATTGTATGAATCAATCCATTTCTTCTTCCCTTTCCCAGCAGGTGGTTAATGTACTTCGGGAGGCCTAGTGCTAGGAAATCCTACGCTGGCAAATGGGAAAGATTCTCTCATTGGATGCAGGCGAGAGGGGAATGTTCTTCTCAGCCTACTCTTCCTCTGATCCTGGAATACTTGGCTGATTTGCTTCAGGGTGGTCTTTCTTTTTCCTCTGTCAAGATCCAGGCTTCAGCCATTTCTGCTCATTGTTCTTTTGAGCAACTCATTTTCTCTCATCCTCTTATGAAAATGTTTCTCAGAGGGGCTTGCAACTTAAAACCTCCCAGAAGGGCACCTACTCCAGCCTGGGATCTTAATTTTGTTCTAGAGAAACTCACTCTTCCTCCTTTTGAGCCAGCTGCCACTGCAGAAATTTCTCTCCTGGAAGACTGCCTTCCTCTTAGCTATAACTTCAGCAAGAAGGGTTTCAGAGCTGCATGCTTTGATGGCTGTGGAGCTTTTTCTTATTTTCCATGCAGATCGTGTCTCTCTGAGAACCAATCCCTCTTTTATGCCTAAGGTGGTTTCTAGCCCGACTCAATCAGTCCATACACCATCCTATTTTCTTTCCTAATCCTCTAAATAGAGGTGAAAGGATCCTACGTTCTCTTGATGTGCACAGACAGCTCAGGTTTTACCTGGACAGGACTAAAGACCTTCAGAAATCAGCACAGTTATTGGTCAGTTTTGCCCCTGGAGCTCAGGGCAAAGCCATCTCTAACCATTTCTAAGTGGATTGCACATTGTATTACTTTCTGTTATTCCTTTCATGGCAAGGTTCCCCCTCAAGGGGTTAGGACCCACTCCACAAGAGCAGCTTCCACTTCTGCAGCCTTTTTAAGGGGTGTCCCTACTAAAGACATTTTAGAGGCTGCCACATGGTCTTCTGTTCCCACTTTCACAAAGCATTAATAATTTGCCTTTGTATTCTAGAACCAGGGCAGGGTTTGCCACTGCCATTCTGCAGGGCATTCTCTCCATTCCTTGATTCTGTTGGTACCTCCTCCCTTTTCTCTGGGCTTTGGTAATCAACCCATATGTTAGGACTGCAACAGTGAAACACGAACACAGTACAGTTGTGTACACTTACCATAAATGTAGATGTTAGAGTGTATTCACTGTTGCAGTCCTGGTTTCCCTCCCTCCTTCCCCCTTTTTTGGTCCTCTCCTGCTCTCCTTTCCTAAGGTACAGGCTGTATCTGGTTTTATTTGCCAAAGTTCTTTTGGCTTAAGCCTTGTTTTCTGGGGGCTCCTGTTATGGCAAGAAAGACTGAAGAAGTGACGCTGACTGCCTCCTTTCGTATCCTTTTGTATCGGAGGTCCTTTACAACCAACTACAGCAGATGACATGTTTACTCACCTTTGGTATTCTGGCCAATAGAGGGCTACCGGGAGCTGGATAATCCATTGGTTAGGACTGCAACAGTGAAACACAACGCACATACTCCTTTACAAACTCCATTATGCACTAGCATAAGCAGAAAAAGCATTTTCAAAACTCCTTCCCATTAACTGAAACGGCACCACCCCAAATGTAGGAAATGCTACTGATTTATCAAAATTCAGAAAACTCAAAAAAGTACCACCAAGATAACAGCATGTGCACTTGTTTTGTTTGACCTAGCCAAACCCATAACCAAGTTCCTCAATAAATCTTGTCCAAACATCATCAGTTAAGGTTAAATCTGTGGACATTTTAAAACTTCACTAGTAGAAAATTAAATTTGCTAGTAAAGATGTTGCTATTGCTACAATTATCATCTTATGTAAAACGTGCTAACATGTCTCACTAGCTCCAACAATACCATCTCTCTGGATTTCCTGACAACCATTACACTGCCTTATTCCCAATGCATCTGTAAAACCATATCACCCCCAAGTACACAGCTATGAATTCCTAACCAAGAATATCAAGTTAAACACTTATTCCACACAAACACATGTTGCACCGTGTTACTGGTACTACTGCTGTACAGTTCATCTAAAAGGAGATGTAATATCTTCCGCTTTAGAATTAGTCTTTCTTTAGTGAAGGACTGCTGATAACTGGAACAAATATGTATTGCAAAGCTGCATGAATAGATCCCTGCTCTATAAATTAATTCTATATTGCTGTACATGAACGTTGATGGTAATCTGACTAAATTTTCTTCATGTCTTTCCTGTCAAGGGAAGTGCATCTCCCATTTGTGTAGGATTATTTTTGCACTGTAAAAATACTTTTTTTTTTCTTTGCCACATGGCTACGGGTGTGTCTGAAAAAGGCCTTGGACAAATGGACTCACCCAGTTAAAATTGTTTAAAAGTGGACATCATGGCATGTTCCTTCTGGTGATTTTAGACTCAAGCCAAACAATATATTCATCTTTCCAAAGACACCCTGACCGCAATCTACACAACATTACAAAGTTTCCTTCTGCCAGTCTCCTCAATCTATACTCCCCATCTGAACAAACTCTTCTGAAACTATGTTAACATACTAACCAGCACAGCTTCAAAAATCAGTCACTGCAATCTCACAACACGTGCAAACTGTCAAGGTTCTCTACTACTTACCTCCTCAAAAAGTAGGCCAAGCTTTCTCATCCACTCCTCCCTCTCCTATAAACTCCTAATTCCTGCTCACTCTTTCTTCCTACACTTCCAATTCTGATCTACAAAAATACATGAATTAGGCAACCATCTAGAGAAAACTGCTAACAGCACCACTCCTGGTTCCAACTCTCTCCTTTCATGGACTATGAGCTCTGTAAAGACTACATTATTCTCAGCTAACCCATTTCTCATCTCACCTTCCCAAAGAGCTGTAAAAAAAAGTCAGGTTGCTTTCCCAAAGTTCCTTACCACAGAGCAAAAACTGATTTTAGAACCATTTTCATCCTTCCTACCCTAGAAAAAGCTAGGGTAAAACATTCACATTTGACAGCCAGCTCCAACACAAAGAACTGTCCAGACACCAGCATGGCTCCTGCACTGGTAAAAGCACCAACTGTTCTTTGGACTCGCAGATGAAATACTGCTCAGTATGGATAGAGCACTTTACATATTTATAGATCTTACTGTAACCCTAGATATTGTGGGCCACAAACTTCTTAAGGAATCAATTCGCAACCTAAATGAAATGTCACAGACCAGTCTGCAGATTACTAACTCACAAAATTATTACCTGGGAAAATTAAAATCTCACCAAATCCTTTCCTGTGAAAACTGAAAAAAGTCACTTCTCCTAAGACCCTCTACCAAGAAGCACCCCAGAGTTCAGATTCTAGCATTTTTGGCCTTCTCCCTTTTATAAGGTACCCAGTGCCGTAAAAAAACCCTTCCCATTCAGTAATATATAATAGCATATCACTCCAGCCCATCCACATCAACCATAAAAACAGCCTGAATCTGGCCTCACTCTTTCCGTCTGGCTTCATAAAAAATAAACAACCAAAGCACTGACTTTGGTACTAAACAAATGTTTTTTCTAGTTCGACAATGCTATCACGGATTCCACTCAACACTTAAAACAGCCCCAGTATTCAAATACCTTGGGATACTGCCTAACCAAACGTATCAAATACCACATCAAACACACCAATGCCAAGACTGATACTGTTATTTTGAGCTGGAATTCCCATTCAATACCTTTCCCCAGAAATAAGGAGCACTATTGGAAAAGGGATACTTGTAGCCTAACCTAAATAGACTCCCATGAGAGCAGTTTCTTCCAAGAAGATCCTCTCTTTACATCAAACTACATTAAACAATTTACAAGTTTACCTCATTTCTATCCCATAAAACACTACCAATGCTCAGTCTTGCCCACACCCTGTTGACTTTCACTCAATGGAAAGATTTCTTACATGGACTAGTACTTTGAAACTAGATACATTCATATGTTTATCCCTGTTTAACTATGGACACTAGATGTTGGTAACACATTTCGCATTAAGAGTCAAACTACAGTCTGTGTCTCTCTCAATGATGGCCTTTTCTTCCATAGACCACAAAAAGCTGCACTGTAATAAACACAGCTGATCAATGCTTGGACCCAAACTATGGAAATTCCACTCACAAGCACTCAGTGATTTAGCCAGATTTAATATTTTGTGGATTGGGGGCAAGAATTGACATGTGATGGCGCTTCTCTGATAAACTGAACTGTGTTGGAACAGACAGAACCAGGCAAGGGTGTCCTCTCTTTCCACTTTATTTGCTTGACGTTTTGAACCAATGACAAAGAAAATAAGGGACTTAAAAACTGAAAGATATCATTTTTATGGTAAAGTTGCCTTTACCCATTGATATCTTCTACATGATAAATTAGGAAAAGGACATTTCAGTGCTATGGAACACTTGACAGTTAAGTCCACTTTATCTTCATTAATTTTATATCCCAAAATAAGCTATAGCAGTAAATTATGTACCCACACATGAATTTGTTCAATACCCATATTTATGGGGACATGATATAAAGAAGTACTTAGCAGTGTTATGGCAGCCAAGGATATTTATTGATTGATATCTGATTACCAGGAAAGTCTGACTGGTAGAAGCCCATTTTCAGAAGAGGCCCGGGAAGAAAAGCTCCAAAATTATTACAAAACAAAATAAAACAAATCTGTAGTTTAATCATAAAAATTAGATGCAATCTATAAGGGTTATGTACTTACCATAACTTATAGTTGGGAGGGTGGCCTAATGGTTAAGGTGTTTCCCTTACAAACACAAGGTACAGGGTTTGAGTCTCACAGTGGATAACTGGCTATGCTTAAAATGGCTTGCAAGGGCAGTTAGTTTTGTTGGGAGAGTGGCCTAATGATTAAGATGTTTGCCTTACAAACATAAGGTGCAGGGTTTGAATCTCACAAGGGATAATTGGCTAGGCTTAAAATGGCTCGCAGGGGCAGTTAGCCTAGTACGAATCTATGAGTCTATGAGTCTATTATCCTATGTCACTATTAATCACTCTTGTATCTGACACTGGATCTGAGCCGGCAACTTTTTAGACAGCTTCTAGTCTCGAGCTCCTCCCACTCAGATGATCCCTTGCTGCTCTCTAACCCCTCAGATTGAGTTTGCATGAAGCAAGAAAGCAGCCAAGACCTTGTCCACCAAGTACAACATTACCACATCCTCTAGATCCTACAGGACGGGGACGGAGGGAGGGATAATGATGAATAGTGACATAATAGGATAACACAGATGCCAAGTTATGGTAAGTACATAACTATCTGATATTATCCATGTCACTGTTCCTCACTCTTGGGTCAGAGTTCCCAGTTACCCTGAAATCCTGGGCGGCTTCATGGAAGGACATGCCAAAGAAATTTGGAGCCGAGCCCTGTTCCTGGAGACAATGTCATGTTTGTAGTGACAAAAAAAAGTGTGAGAAGACCAGGTGGCTGCCGCACAAATGTCATCTATGGAATGATGGGCAAGATAGGCAGCTGACATAGCCATTGACCTAGTGGAATGAGCTTGGATTGGACCTGGTAAGGATAAACTTTGGGAAGAATAAGCAAAGGAAATGCTTATCAAAATCCAATGGGAGAAGTCCTTTCCTGTTATGAGAATGCCACAAACAGCTGGTCAGACCTTCGAAAACTCTTTGTCCTATCGAAGTAGAAACACAATTGTCTATGCACATCTTGCATATGCAAGAGATATTCCCCATTATTAGCAAAATTTGGGAAGAAAACTGGCAATTGGATTGACTGGTTCAGATTTGCTTCTGTGACAACCTTAGGCATGAGTGAAGGGTTAGGAAATGCTCTGTCTTTATGAAAAAACATGAAAGGCGGTTTGATAGAAAGAGCCTGCAAATCTGTACCTCTTTTAGCTGAAGTTATAGCTACTAGAAAAGCAGTCTTCCATGACAAGAATTTGATATCACATGTGGCAACAGGCTCAAATGGATTCTGTGTGAGAGAATGCAGCAAAAAGGAAAGGTCCCAAGAAGGGGACGAATCCTTGACAGGAGGTCACAGCAGAACAAACCTTTTTAAAAATGCTTTACACAAGTGAGAGGAGAAGGCGGGTTCCTCGCAAACATGGAAGTTGGAAATAGCTGCCAACTGCACTTTGATAGTTGAGAAGCTAGCTCCATCCTGAAACAGCAAAGACAAGAGCAAGATATCGGAAATGGAAGCCGAAGCTAGATCGAGACTGCGCTGCTTAGGCCAAATAGAAAACCATTTCCACTTATTGGCATCAATCTTTCTAGTGGAAGCTTCTGAGAGGCTAGGATAATGTTCTTAACAGGAAAAAGTAGCCTGGCATCAATCTTTCTAGTGGAAGCTTCTGAGAGGCTAGGATAATGTTCTTAACAGGAGAAAGCCTGGGCTGATTCAGGATTACTGGAAGTGGACAAACCATGCAGTCAGACCAAGTGTCTTTAAATTGGGAATCAGAAGCTGAGAGGAGTGGGAAAATAAATCCGGAATGGGATCTCATACCCAAGGGGGGGGGGGGTACTTCAAATCAGACCGAAGAGGAGGAAACCACACCTGCCGAGGACAAATGGGGATGATGAGGATCAAGATGACCTTCAGGCGATGGGCTTTCTGTAGAATGCTGGGAATGAGAATCAAACATCCAGGGGCCAATCATGAACCACAGTATCCCTGGGGGACTTCTCATCTGGCGGGAATAAGGGTGAAATACCAGCTGCATTTGTGGTTGAGAGGGGAAAGAAACAGAATGCAGCTCAGCTGACCCCAACGAAAGAAGATCTCTTGCCATAGAAGTATTTAAGGACCACTCGTTAGGACTCAGGATTGCCCTGCTGAGTCTGTCTGCTAGCACGCTGGACTCTCCAGGAATATGAGTTGCAATGAGAAAGCGCCTAGAGGACATTGCCTATTTCCACACTTTCATGGCCTCACGACAAAGCAGATACGAACGTGTGCCCGGTTGCTTGTTGATGTACCACACAACAGCCATGTCCATATGAACTGTAATGGTACCCGGAGGGAGGCAGTCCTGCAAGGATGTGAGGACTGCCCTGATCTTAAGGATGCTGATATGCAGTTTAGTCTCTGCTTTGGACTGCATGCCTTGGACAAGTCTTTCCCTTAAAATGTCCGCCACCCCAACAGAGAAGCATCTGTGATCACCGTGGCGGTGAGGGGAGGAAGAAAGAATGGTCTGCCTGCTAGGAGGTCGGGAGACTGGATCCACCAAAGATGATGATGCCTACACACTGGTGTGAGGTGGATCAGGATTGTCACAGATGAACCAGGGAAGACCACTGAACAGCAAGAGGCTACTACAGATCCATTCATGTAGAACCTGGCTAACACTAGATAGATCGCTGATGCCATGGACCCTAAGGCCCAGAGAACAAGGTAGGTCTGGGGATGAGACAGATCGAGAAGACATTGAACATAAGATCTGATGAGGTGTACCCAGCGAAGTAGGAGCACTGCAATCTCAGACACAGTGTCCAACTGAATCCCGATGAATTCCAGATTTGGGATGGAATCCAGATCGATTTGGGGAGATTCACTGTAATGCCTAACTGGTTGAATAGTTGGAATAGGTACTGAGAGGCAGTGGCCAGACGATACTTCGTAGGAGTTAAGAGCAGCCAATCATCGAGGTACAGAAATATCTGTAATCCTTGCAGTCTCAGGTGAGCTGCGACGACTGCCATGCGCTAGGTGAACACCCAGGGCTGGTTTTGGTGAGACCAAAGGGCACAGGCCTGAACTGGTAGTGACTGGCTCCTACCCAAAAGTGGAGAGGGTCTCCTGCAGCACCTGTCTATTTTTATAGGATAGTACATGTCCTGGAGATCTATGGAACACATCCAATTGTCCTTTCTCACAGGCATGATAGACTGGACAGTGACCATCTGAAACTTGGACTTCTTGACAGATTGAGTTTGCTGAGGTCCAGAACTGGATGGAGGTCCCCATCTTCTATGGCACCTAAAAGAAGCCAGAGTAGGTTCTGGATTCTCATTGCCCTGGGGGGACCTCTTGGATGGCTCTCTTTCGAAGAAGCTTGCCCACTTCTTCCTGAACTAGCTTCCTCTGATGGGGGGTGCAGCAGGGAGGTATCTCCTGACCGGAG
Source organism: Protopterus annectens (assembly GCF_019279795.1). Classification (NCBI taxonomy): domain Eukaryota; kingdom Metazoa; phylum Chordata; order Ceratodontiformes; family Protopteridae; genus Protopterus; species Protopterus annectens. The sequence goes on along the minus strand of NC_056739.1, from coordinate 185,653,036 downwards.
GGGACTGGGAAAAGGAAATAGAATAACCCCTGGAAATTATGCTTAGCACCCAATGATCTTTTGTAATACTGGCAGGCCAAAGGGTGCAATGACAAATAACTCCTGACTGCCTCTAGGGCAGGACAGTCAGGCAGGGCTTTAAGAGTGCTGTTGGGGCTCCTTAGTGAAGGGTTCCCTGGAGACCTGATTTTGTGGAAATCCCTCTGCCCCTGGGCAGAATCTGCCATTGTGCCCTCATTCCCGACCTCTGGAGGAGGGCTCATCTTGAGCGTCCTGGAAGGCAGACGTAGATGATCCCATCCCGAAAGCCTTCAGAAAGACGGACTCCTCGGAGGACGGGGGAGGGAAGACCAAATGCCCTTAAGCTTAAGGATTTCCAAGATGTCCTCAAAGGAAACATCCTTGAGGGGGGGGGGGTCTGGGGACCCATCCTCGTCATCTAGGCCCGTATCCTCTAGGTCCGTATCCTCTGTGAGCGACTCAGCAGGGGAGTCCAAGTATAACATCTTCCAAAATCTCTTCCAGGGAACCTCCTCCAGGAGTGGCTCGGGGAGGATTTGGAAGAGAGCGAGATCCCAAGTGGGACAGCTCCCACCTGAAGGCTAGTTGAAGAGGGCAGATCTGGGACAAGTAGGGTCCACCGGGAGGGGCTGGGATGGTCCCTGGAAGGCCAGGGAGGAAGCTCTCTAGGAGAATAAAGTCCTCTCTACAACCTGGATAGCCAAAGGACTGGATGATGCCCTGTCCACACACTCTTCAGGAAGGCCTACCTGGGGAGGACCAGAGCATGCCAGAACCTCTGGGCCTCTGGATAGTACTAGCCTCGAACTGTCCAGGGACGAAGTACCAAGGGGAAGGGACTGTTCTGGGAAAATGGGTCCGGACCCACCACCCAAGGACTCCGAGGATACTACTCAGATCTGGGACTCCACACCTGCCTAGTGGGAGGTCACGCAGAAACAGTCAGGGACTCAGGGTAAGGACAGAAGGGTCCCCAGGGGATCCTCATCTCCCTCTCTGCACGATCCAGGGTCAGAAAATCCGAAACCAACCTGGTCAGACAAGAAGTCATTGACAGGGTAGGAGATGGCCTCCTAGCTAGATGGGCAGGGGGCACGAGAAGCCCCAACTCAATCTCAGCCTTGAGAAAGGACCTCATTATCCTGCCTATATCGGAAGGGAGTAAAGTCCTTGAGACCTAATGGAGGTGGAGGACCTAGCTGGGGATGGGTGTCTAGATCCTGAGGATCTCCCCTCTAATGAACTTCTGTGCCTGGAGACAGAAGGGGACTGCCTCCAAGCCAGAACCTGCGGGGGAATCCTCAATAATAGTGGGATCAGACACTAATCCTGATCAGACCTCTTCAGATCCGATGACAAGGTAGCATACAAACGATTGGATCCCACGTGCCTTGGATCAGAGGAAGCCGGATCAGTCGCTGGCCCGGATCTGAAGGCCTTGAACCAGAGACCTTAGATTTGGGAGTGGAATCCTGTGACCTCAGAACGGAGGGCATTGGAATGGAAGCTCCGGGATCCACGAGAGTCGCGGAATCTAGGATGTCGACTCTGACTGAGTCGAGGCTGGGGTCAGATCCGAGGCACTAAGATCCAATGACAGCATCGCCTTTTTGGAAGGGAAGACCTGGGGAGTGAGGGACCTTCTTTTTGTGCTCAGAGGGTCCAACCTTGGCAGGGGACTGAGCCAAGGCACCCCCCATGAGCTAACCCTCTTAAAAGAAGTTTGTTTCAGCGCTCGACCAAAGCCTTGGGGTTGAATACAACATAAATGTCACATTCAATCTTCAGGTGGTCTGCGCCAAAACAATAAAGACACTCCTTGTGCGAACTGGAGACAGGCATCTTCCGACCACACGAGGAGCACCTTTTAAAGCCAGCTGGCTTTTCAGACATGATAAACGACCTACAGCCAAGTGTGGTGTTCAGAAAAACAGAGACAGTAAAAAAAAACATGTACAAGTCAGCACCAGGAATAAACAACCGAACAACACAAGCAAGTACTAACCCACTAGAACTACAATTCACACAACCACAATGAGAAAATAACAAGAAATAATGGCCACTATAAAAAAGGGTGCCAAAACACAAAGAGAACTCACTAAGTACAAGCTGGAGGGAGGGACCAACTCTTAACACTACAATACTCACTAACAAAATATTAATACAAGGCACACATTTTTTTAGAAATAGAGCTACTTAAACCACACATGAACTCGAGCCCAGAAATCTACATCTGTAGCTTAGTGCGGCAAAAGAGATCTGTGGGGGGTTAGAGGGCAGCAAGGGATCATAGGAGTGGGAGGAGCTCAAGCCTAGAAGTGGCCTAAAAAGTTGCCAGCTCAGATCCAATGTTGGATCAACTACCCAAGAGTGAGGAATAGTGACATGGATAACATCAGATCATTGGTTAAGAATTTATACAAGTTATATGATAATCATTTAAATTTTCAGATAAATTTTAGTTTGTAGAGAAATTAAAGATAAGTCGTCTAATCTTTTTCTTCTCCTTTTGGCTGCTGTGGCCATTAGGGGTTGCCACAGCAGATCAAAGGTTCATAGAACGAGTGGCAGTACAGTTTTACGGTGTCAAGTTGCCAGCCTGGAGCAAAGGTTAAGTCAGTCTAATACAAACAGGATTTGAACATGGCTTGAGGGGAAAAACAAGCTTATGGGATATTTAGAGAGAAAGTGTCATAGAAAAGAATCTATTGAAAGTAAGGAAATAAGTGAAGGAGGGAGAATAAGGAAGTATAAGGATTGAAAAAGTACTTATTCACATTTACGGATATAGTTTATCCTGGTTTTAAGCAAGTACAGAGACAGATTTTCACTAGGAAGTGTTTTGAGTTTTCTTGAAAAATGGGAGGGAGGATATTGACCTGACGGATACAGGTAAAGAGTTCCAGGTCTTAGCAACCTTGTACGAATGCAGACAATGCCCAGAAGATTTCACAGGTTTACAGACAGGCAAACGGACAGAAGTTTTCAGTGACTAATTGGGAACATAGTGTGTACAATGTTTTTTAGTGCTGGACAGGCAGACGTATGCTGACTAATTTTATAGGTGGTAAGAAGCTGTATATATGTTAGTTGATGAAACAGTTCTAACCAGTTTTGGTTTTTCAGTGCTATAGATGGGTGGGTTCTGAAAAGGGATATTTGCTGCAAATTTATTAACTTTGTTATAGTATCAAGTTTTAATTTATGTAAAGCTTGGAGGTTAGTAAGGATGGGGGCACTGTAAAGAAAGTGTGAGGAGGAAATAAGTAGTGGCAAGTGTAGTTTTAGTTGCATCAGTGAGAAAGTGTTAGCTCTGTAAAGCATACCTAGTTTTTGATGTTTTTTTCTTATGCAATTTTGCGTAAGCAGGTCGGATTTAAGATTAGCATCAACCATCACCCCCTAATAATTTGCTATGAGAAGTGACATCAATTGCTGTATTATCAAGATGAGAGGACTAACAATTTTGTTTTTTCATGAGACTGCTTTGGGGAAAATAGTAGTAGTTTGGTCTTTTTTGGGCTGAGCATCAGCTGTGAGTTACAAAGCCATGTTTCAGCGGCTGTTAAAGCTTCCAGAGTAATTTTTTGGAGGTGTACTATGCTGTCAGATGTGCAAATGAGTGGAATCATCTGTGTATTGTATTATGGTGGTCTGTTGTGTGGATGTACAAAAGGTGTTGGTGAAAAAGTTAAAAAGAGTAGGGGACCAAGGAGAGAGCCTTGTGGTACATTGGTGGTGACAGGGAGGGTAAGGAGAGAGAGTGTGGATTGTTATTTTACTGACGGATACCTATTGGACACAGCTTTTGAACCACAGGAAGGGTGGACCGGGAGAGACCTAGTGAGGACATCTGAAGTAGAATTTTGCTACAAACTGTTGAACACTTTAGATATATATAGAAATAAGGAAGAGACTAGTTTGCCATTATCCCTAGCTTTATTGACAGTACCTACATAGGTTAGAAGGGCTTTAGTTTTTATTTGAATCTAGAATAGATGGTGCTGTTTAAAAAGGGATAATTAGTACAGCATATTGAATACTGCATGATATCTAAAGCAATCACTTGGAGGAGGTTAGAAAGTTTTGAGAAGAGAGACTGGATAAGCAATTCACAAAGTAACAATGGGAAGATACATCTTTGGCTTCCAAATATGAAACAATGTCTAGAAGATTTAGGATTTTTGCTTGAAACTATTTGCATAGGTATTTTATACCCCAAGCAGATTCCAAAGAATTCTTCCTCGGGTAGACTGCAAATGTTGGAAGTGCGATGGGTAAGAAAGAGGTAACTGGGAACATATTTTTGTGAGTCTAATGAGTTGTCAGACTATTCCCCGCAGGCTACTTTGTTAGAAATACCATGAGTAAATTGGTGTAACTAAGGAAATGATTTTTTGAGCTGTGACACAGGATCTGAATTGCTTAGACACAGTAAGGCTTTGCAGAGTTTAATTCTAGTGGTTGCCAAAGAAATCAGAGTCTAAACCCACTGTATTAGTAGTAAACCCACTGTATTAGGAGTAAACCCACTGTATTAGGAGTAAACCCACTGTATTAGTAGTAAACCCACTGTATTAGTAGTAAACCCACTGTATTAGTAGTAAACCCACTGTATTAGTAGTAAACACAATAACATAGGTAAAAGAACTGGAAGGGGGATCTTTAGAAAATGGCAGCAGCAAATTACATAAAAATGGGAATTGTGGGAACAAAACATGCATAATAATGCTTTGGAAGAGGAATGAGGTTTAAGGGAAGGCAGGAATTGAATGAGCTATATAATGCTTGTCTGACAATGGCTGTATAGAAGACTATAAGTGATTTATGTTTGCAACTGAAAACGTCAATATGGTTTGTTTTCATTTATGTGAATGTACAATTACTGATTTATCACTTATGACATAAGCAAACTTTTTTTTTTTTTAAAACAAAAATCCAAATTATAATATTTGCTCGAAAGTATTCAAGCAGGAACATGTGGCAGTTGCATTATTATCCACTGAAGTCTTCTTGAAGGCGGCTGACAAAGGGCTAAAGACCCAAAAAGAATGAGTCCAAGAAAAACTGGGCAACTTATTGCTATGAATAACATCGCAAAAACAGCTTCATTAAGAAAGATGCCTTGATAAAGAGCTCTGGATCTAGGTCTTCAGGCATAGAAAAAATAAACAGGATCAAGTCTGTCAAATCCTTTTCAGGTATCTAAAATAGTATCTCAACCCCTTATGAGAATACAGGCAGAACCAATGAACTGTAGAATAGTAAAAAAGAGGCTGTAGCGGGGAGGGGACTAGACCGATATAGACTAGGTGGCTCAAACAGAGAAAACTGAAAGCTGAAGGGACAAATGTCAACAACAATCTTTTCATCAAGATCTGAACAGCCATCCCTTATTCCAGTCAGTGCCAAAAGAGAGGACACACACAAACACTAAAAAGGACACTGCAGTCAATGAAGCAAAGTCCCTGACCTGAACAAAAGAGGTGAAAAAAGGTACAATCTTGATACCACTGGCTTCAAAGATGTTGAGCCCAGGGTCGATGGTTCCCATTGACATATGAACACTTGGCTGAGGAAACCGCAGTCAAAGGGCACCTCACTGGTGTAGATAGCTCACCAGCTGGGACTAGCTACAAGGAGGTTGGTTTCACAAAGGCTGGCATCAATTAGCAACCCTCAATGGGTCTGAACAAATGAGCTGGGGAGAGGGGAATGTCTGCTCCAACCTGAATAAGTAGAGAAGTACAAGACGAAGTCAGCTGCAACATGACAGTTTCCTATAATTCAGATCACCCATAAGTGTAAGCCTGCACTACTGACAGAGAAACATAACTATATCCCAGGTGCCCGGATGTCAAACAGCATCTCTGGAAATTGGCATGGGCAGGAGGAATGGATGTGTCCATTCTGGGTACGGGGAGGAATGGATGTGTCCATCCTGGGTGCGGGGAGGAATGGATGTGCCCATCCTGGGTGCGGGGAGGAAAGGATGCGTCCATCCTGGGTGCGGGGAGGAAAGGATGCGTCCATCCTGGGTGCGGGGAGGAATGGATGCGTCCATCCTGGGTGCGGGGAGGAATGGATGTGTCCATCCTGGGTGCGGGGAGGAATGGATGTGTCCATCCTGGGTGCGGGGAGGAATGGATGTGTCCATCCTGGGTGCGGGGAGGAATGGATGTGTCCATCCTGGGTGCGGGGAGGAATGGATGTGTCCATCCTGGGTGCGGGGAGGGAGAGTTTGTGCATGTTCAGGGCCCACTGAAGCAGTTAGATTTTCCTGGGAGAGTTCATGAAACAGCAGTGACATTGGGTAGGTAGGTGAAGCAGTGTTTCTGGCATAAGCCCTTGAAGAAGTGGGACACAGTTCAGTACTTATGCCCACTGCAAACCCCTTTCACATGGTGTTACTGGGTGTGCACAGAGTTGAGATGTAGAAAAACACTGCAAAAGCAGTAAATTACTGCCCCAGTTGCCTCAATCTTCTCAATTACCCCATACATGGGTTGAGTTAGCTTTGGACAGCTAATGCAGGTTCAGCAGACTCTAGGGTAGAGGGAAGGCCCTGGCACTAGCTAGAGGACAAAAAAACTATAATAAATTGTACCAATTCAACCAAAAAATATATCAAAAAAGTCCTGGACGCCACGTAGGTTAAAAAGTCTTTATAATGTTCACAAAACACAGAGGATGAGCGCTTTCGTCTAATGACTAGACTTCATCAGATAAAAGCACTGGTACAAATTGCAACTTAAATACATCCATTCAAAACAAGTTAATTACACTCAATCAACTTTTAAAGAAACATACATAAAACTCAAATACTGCCTTAAAAAAATAATATAAGGCTTGTATGTATTACTAATAAAATTTAGTCATGTTTATCTTGTTTTTCTTATAAACATTTCTTACACAATAAAATATCTTATGGAATAACCAGAGAAATTTATATTTAGTTTTATAGTCAACTAATCAATTTTATGTATAAAATAATTAAGAAACTATATTTAAGAAAACTAAATCTCAACATTACATTCAATTTGGGTAAAGATACTACCATTAACAACTACAGGGGGGGAAGATACGTTGGTGAGACATAGTACATTTAATCCTCCATTACATCCCACCTTGATGTTGTTTGAAAAAGTTGTTACTGAGGAACTATATGCAACATATGTTAAAAACGGATGGCAGAGAACTAACTCTAATCTTACTAAGGAAGAAAGTAGTTTGTTACATCAACTACAGACACAATCTACTTTACGAATTATGAAACCAGATAAGGGAGGGGGGGTTATTATGTATAATGTAGAAGATTACAACAACGTTATTACTAGCATTTTACTAGATAGTGTTACATATACCCCTGTCTCCATTAACCAGATACACATAACCTATAGTAGGATAGACTCATTGCTTGAAGAATACTTATTAGAAAATAGAATAGATTCTAAGACATATAATTTCTTAAAACAACTGCATCCTAGTATTCCGAATATTTTTGGAATACCTAAGGTGCACAAATCACTACAAGCACCCCCTTTTAGACCAATAGTATCTGCAAAGAATTCTAAAACACATCCACTAGCTGTTTATGTAGACAAACACACTAAAGAAATTATCAACAAAACCCCTCATTTAATCAAGGATTCATGGGAATTTTTGAGTAAAATGACCCAAGACTTGTGGAGTACGGACTGTATCTTTCTCACCATTGATGTGAAGGATTTGTTTACTTGTATTCCTAGAAAAGATGGATTCGAGTATTTCAGTGACTGTATTTTCAAACACTCTACCCTAACTAGGGATAGTATTCTTTTGGTGTTAGAACTAGTTGAGTTAATATTGGATTCTAACTACATTCACTTTCAAGGTGAGTTTTATCAACAGATTAGTGGTATTGCAATGGGAGCCGCTTGTGCTCCCACATACGCTAACATAGTATTACTAGAATGGGAGAGCAAGTTTGTTTTTCCCTCGGTTTTTTACAAACACATTAAACTATACTTGAGATTTCTGGACGACATTTTTGTGTTATGGGGTGGATCTAAGGAAGAACTTAATCTTTTTATGGAATACATAAATTCATGTACAAATTTTTTTTCTTTCACACATTCACATCATGAATTTAGCATCAATTATTTGGATGTTACTATTTCAAATACCCTTACAGGTTTCAAATCAAACAATTACAGGAAACCTACTTGGTGTCATAGTTTTTTACACTATAGTAGTCATCACCCTTTAGCACAAAAGAAAAGCTTGATCAAAGGTCAAGCGGTTAGGATAGCCAGGATGACTTCTGACTTTTGTGATCTGGAAAGGGAAGGTAAATGTTTCATTGAAAGAGAATATCCCTTAGAAATAGTTATTGTAATTCTAAAAGAAGTTATAAAAAACTGGGGTATTAAATATAAAGCTTTATTAGGTCAGCCGTTTCAAACCTCTCAAGTTTTTAAACAGGATAGGAATAAATACAAAGCAGTATGTATAATTCAATACAACACATTATCAGATTCATTTTTAGATATTATTAAAAACCACTGGAATTTAATGAAAATTGATAAGGAGATACACAAGTTAGTGGGAGAACAACCTATCTTTACATATAAGGTGGGAAACAGTTTTAGGAGAACCTTTGAAAAAAGAAACAAGGAATTTATTCAGTATATGGCCACTAATCCTTGTGGAGCATGTAGTGTTTGTGTATATATATATATATATATATATATATATATATATATATATATATATATATATATATATAATGAGGCAAGTGTTACATTAAATAACAGCTTGAAAAGTGTGGTGAGGTTTATCAAAGGTAGTTGCAAGTCTAAAATGTTGGTTTATATGGCCTTATGCACTTCATGTAGTGCATACTACATAGGTAAAACTGAGAGGGCATTTAAGGACCGTATTTATGAACATTTATATGACATTAGGACTCACAAAGAAGCTAGTGCTTTGTACAAACATAGTATAACTTGCCCTTTTACATTTATAAGGTTTAAATTTGGCATTATTGATCTGGTTCAAAGGGATTTTTCTAAGGGAGGGGGTGATATAAAAAATGTTTTGCTACACAAGGAATTGTTATGGCAACTTTGGCAACTTAGGTGTAAATCTAACACCCCACCTGGCTTAAACGACTATATTAGTATAAAACCTGTATTATGCAAAAAAGCAGAAAATGTTTGAATTAAACAAATACATTACAAACAAAATTTGTATATGAATTTATGATTAAAATATTTACACATTAACATATATATATATATATATATATATATATATATATATATATATATATATATATATATATATAATTTATATATAACATATTAATTATTTTATACATAAAATTGATTAGTTGACTATAAAACTAAATATAAATTTCTCTGGTTATTCCATAAGATATTTTATTGTGTAAGAAATGTTTATAAGAAAAGCAAGATAAACATGACTAAATTTTATTAGTAATACAAGCTTTATATTATTTTTTTAAGGCAGTATTTGAGTTTTATGTATGTTTCTTTAAAAGTTGATTGAGTGTAATTAACTTGTTTTGAATGGGTGTATTTAAGTTGCAATTTGTACCAGTGCTTTTATCTGATGAAGTCTAGTCATTAGAGGAAAGCGCTCATCCTCTGTGTTTTGTGAACATTATAAAGACTAGCTAGAGGACAGCTATAAGGAGCCAAAAAAAAGAAAAGAAAAATAGTGCCATCAACAGAAAGGACTTCAAAATGACCCTAGCTACCCTGTCTGACACCGACTGAGCAGGACTAGGTGACAGAGAAAGGAAGAGTGAGCCAATCAACAGGTCCTGTCAGAGAGACAGGTGAAATTGGGACAAAAAAGTCCATTACCTGCAATAAGTTTTTGCCGGAAGACTCCATGGTACTAGTGGACATCTCATAATATGAAAGGACAAACCTGTGTTTTTTGGCTTCCTTATGCTGCCTGACCTCAGTGCTGATTAAAATTGACAGAATTGTCATACCCTGATTCTTTCAGGTCGAAGTCTTTTGTTATCTCTTCAGCCTGGTCTCGCGTGACCAAGGGAGACATGAACTGTAAGTTGATAAAGTATCAGTCAATGCACAGGAGTAAGACTGGGCACTGCCAACTTTTTGTACAGGTGTAATTAGAGCCATCAGTCAATGCACAGGAGTAAGACTGGGCACTGCCAACTTTTTGTACAGGTGTAATTAGAGCCATCAGTCAATGCACAGGAGTAAGACTGGGCACTGCCAACTTTTTGTACAGGTGTAATTAGAGCCATCAGTCAATGCACAGGAGTAAGACTGGGCACTGCCAACTTTTTGTACAGGTGTAATTAGAGCCTTTTTTCAGTGGAGTCAATGGGCAGCAGGAGCAGCCATAAAATCTTAAATGCCACGCCTGTCTTCCAGTGGCCCTTACCCAAAATTAAAGAGATACCTGATAAGACTATGTTGAGATGCCCCCCTCCCACAAAGGCACTCCTGAAACCCTTGCTCCACAGTGGCAGAAAAGGGAAAAATACAGCCTAAAGAAACCTAACACAAACGAACGCTAGAAAAAGGCCATAAGACATACACAAGTGAAAAGGAGCACCCAAGGAATGGCACAATACACCAACAGCAACAAAATTAGGAAACACAAAAACACCTCAATCTGAGAAAGTAAAGAAGAAAGGTAATACTATTAAAAATAAAAAATGAGCAGAGGAGTGGGACAGACAACTGGAAGAAACTCCCCCCAAAAGGTTCAAACTAGAAAAGACAAAAGATTAGTAACCAAATTTTGACCCAAGTGAGCAAAATATTTTCCCAAAACTCCAAAAATTCAAAAGCCAAGTAGAATGGAGATATCAGGTAGCCCAATGAGTGAAGCATGCCATCGAAGATCTGGAGAAGGGACCCACTAAGGTGCATGTTACAACAAAGGAGAGTAGAGGAGTGACAAGTAATCCTAATATATGCAGCCTTAGTTCTATAGGTTACTGAGGATGGACCCACTCCTATCAGATGAATGACTGTTAAAATACGTATGCAAAAATCTGGGCCATAAAGAAACAAATATGGCCTGACAGTCTTCAAAAAATGCAGTACAGGCTCTGATACAATGCACCTTTTGGTAATGGGACCACTTTCAAGTGTGAAACATTTTTGGATGTTCAGCTTAGACAATTTAAAAATCATGTGATGTGTTCAGTGCAATCAGGTACTCCTTCACATACATGTACAAAGTGCAGAGTGCCACTGTTCGACTCCTGGAGCATCCCAGTCAAAGTAATCTGAAACTGATACAAAACAAAAAACTACTGCAACAAAATGAAACATCTGACATGAACTAATGGGTAAAAGAGGAGGAAGCACAGTTTTCACAGAATTCTGAATTTATTTCTATTATTTAGATACAACCTTTCTGAAGACCATTATTCCTACAGAATATAGCTGTGGCATTAAATGGCTACCTATCTAAAAAATGCTGCTGTGCTAAGTAATACAGACCAGAACATTTTAGGAAATGCAATAAAACTTTACATTCAATGTAAAGGCCCCCAAACTAATCAGAATTCTTTACAGACTGTGGCATCACAGAGATCTGAAGGAATGTGTCCTCTTCACACTTCTGTCCCCCATCCAATTCTATAGGTAAACTCCATGTTTACAGGACAAGTTACAAAAACATTCTGGGGGAAAAAACTCAGTGCACATGACCCCTGACATCTTTCATGATAGTGCTATGCTGGGACTGTTACTAGCTACAGTAAGATATACGATAACTTGCATAGTGCTATGCCCAGACTGTTACTAGCTACATTAAGATATACGATAACTTGGATACCGATTATTTTACAGTTAAAAAGGTTTTGTATATTTGTTAGATACAACTAAATGAGGCAAACCATTTTGGCCAAGATTAGCCTGAAATTTTATTAATTCAGTTAATTCACTTTAAACCTTTCACTCGTGTGTGTCTTTTGCCAATGCAAACTTAAACATACCTGACTATGAAGGAAATCAGAAACTAAATGAAACTCTGGTGCATGAAGATTCTTTATAACAATCTGACACCATCGGAGACGAAGCTCAGCATTCTTGCTTTGGGATATCTTTGGATACAGTTTTCCAAGTTTCTCTACATTTCCTGAAGGAGATAACATTGGCAATTATTTAGGGCCAAAGAAAAATTTAAAACATTTATGAATATAAACAGTGACATTTCAATAAATGTTGTATCCTCAACATGTCCATGGTGGTAGACCCTGTCTACATCTTATAACACTTCAGATTTTCTGTTTTACTGATAGTTCTACAAATCACACACAAACTAAATTACTAATATCAGTTTAAAAATTCTTGTTTGTCAATGGTTCCAGTGTTACCTATATGGGTGCATTTTGCCATCAGTTTCTTTAAGTTCATATGGAGATTGCTTGTGATAAACAGTTACAAAAAGAATTGCATTTGTAACTGCTACAAGCTGCAAGGTGCTATGACAGGGCCCTGAAGTCCAGAAAACCTTTTAGTGTACCCATAATATATGAACTACAGTGGTATGGAACTTGTTATAACCAGTGTCTAAGGAGCCTTACCACTGCTGTTTACGAGAAGGAAAGAAATGGGAATATGTTTTTTGTGACTGGCTGAGTCTGACATTGCTCCAACGATTTTAACTTTAAAGGACAGAACCCATAAAGTTAAAATCGCTGGAGCAATGTCAGACTCAAAGCCAGTCACAAGTGGTGTCCCACAGGGATCTGTCCTGGGACCCCTCTTGTTCGGCATTTATTTCTTAGATGTTAAAGCAAACATGGCAGGGTTGTGGCTGACAAAGTTCGCAGATGACTGCAAACTAGGCGCCATAGTCGATACACCAGCGGACACATACATCCTACAAAAAGGCCTCACAGAAACGGACAACTGGTGCCGGAGTCATGGCCTTAAACTAAATGCCAAAAAATGTATAGTCATCCCCTTTGGGAAAAACAAAGTACCCACAAATTATCACATAGACAGCAACCCACTGAGTACGGAAAAAGTAATCAGAGACCTAGGGACCCAAGTCGACAGCGACCTCTCATTTGACACCCACGTTGCCAAAGTGGTTAGAAAAACATTCTACCTTGCATACCTTATGAAGGGATTCACATCCAGATCCAAGGATGTCATTGTACCCCTGTACTCCTCCCTCATCAGACCCATGGTTGAGTACAATGCCCCATTTGGTATGTACCTCACCCGGCATTTGCAACAGCTGGAGAGACCACAAAAGTACCTCACCAAGAGGATCAAGGGTCTCCAACATATGTCTTATTCTGCCAGACTAAAGAAACTCCAGCTCTATTCAGTAGCATACCGCCTGCTCAGAGGTGATCTCTGCCTGACGTACAAGGCCATGTCCAATCAGGAACTGATGGACATGCTCCACCTCAAAAAATCCAAATCCATCAGGACCACGAGAGCTAAAGACTTAAACCTCGGCACAAGTATGAATAGGACATGCTGGAGGGATAGATTCATAACCCAGAGGCTTCCCATGCTTTGGAACAGGATCCCAGTTCATGTTAGGCAGAGCCCCTCGCTGACTCTCTTCAAGAGAAATCTTGATGAGTGGATGGGAGATCGTAAGTTTACCTCAGGGGTCACATCTGTGTCACTACTAGACAGGGGCACAGTAAACTAATTCTATTATATAAGGGGACCTTCATTGTGTCACTACTAGACAGAGGCACAGTATTCTAAATCTACTCTGTGCATTTTTGTACCATTTCATGGGGTGGCGAAAGCCACATCACTATGGCTAGGCTTACAAATGCCCCAGGGCAGATAGCCTAGTACTAAACTATGAAACTATGTTTCATCATTTCTTCCACAAAAAAAAAAAAAAAATCCTGTCTTGTGGTTGGCTTATTCAAATGAATGTTGTAAAGGGTAGTCACACAAAATATGGACACTTGCATTAAAAAAACAAAGATGTTTCAGAGCTGGGTTTTATGGCTTAATTACGAACATAAAATGTACTTACTGTTAAGGGCAGGGGGCATGGCAACACTATCACCTCACTATTAAATTATGCATATAAGGAAATCAGAGGCTGCACACATTCAAATACTTATGCGATATATTACACCAAATTTTGAGCACAGATGGTGCATGAGGGATTACTTCAAAATACCTGAACCCCTTTAAACATTTTGTTAAAATGAAAATTAGGATCTCTCAAGCTTGTACTTCTCAAATAAGGCAGATCATAAATAGTATGAACCTATTCCATTTTAAGGCATCTTATATGTGGAATAAATGCTATGTCCTTTTTTGTTGTATGACTTGTTAACCATCATCACTCAGTCACTACATCTGACACTGAGGGAGCTATACCACAAGGTCCTACACCTACCAGTTTACAGAGAATTTTGTCCCCGTTTAATGTAAGCATATTTATCATGAAGAACCTTGCTGCATATCAACTTTAATTGGTTAAATACATGCCTGCTCTGTGACAAAGTCTGAAATAGTCCATGCATTCTAAGGACTGCTTACTAAGTTGGCCACTGTCCCCTTTTGCTTGACTAGTACACTGTACTGCATATACCAGTTAGTTTCAGGAAATGACAACCTGTTTTACTTGCAAATCTTTGTTAACTGCTTTGTTCTGGCTATAAACCAATTGCTTGGTTATAAAACTGACCCGAGGAGTGGGGAGCCCTTTGCTCCCCAACCCTACTTCCAATTCCCACCCACCCTCTTTACTCTATTATACTTCCTACATACGCATTTTGCTTGCAATTATTGTTCCACCCCCCAAATGAACTTACTTCTATACAAACACTTCTGTTTCTTGTTTCCCGCTTCTCTATCGCTATTTTTAGCCCCATTCCAAAATATCTTTCTTCCTCCCATAATGCTTTGCACTATATCCATTTATAAATCACAACCTTCCCTAACAGTACCCATCTACTCTAAAAAGATATGGCGTAAACAGTCACTTTTTTTCTTATTTTCAATACATCTTTATAGCCTTTAATATCCTCTATTCCTTACATTACAGAGAAGGTACCAGGAAAACCTACTTCTCTTCTTTTATAGAAAATACTTCTCTCCCTATCTATCCGCTGTCCTCTTCCAGCTTTCAGAATCCATCACTGAATCTCCTGTTGTCGTGCATCTTTTTGTTTCCTACTTCATTGCTACTTCCCTACTACCTGACATCTATAAAATACAGTTTCTGAACTTAATTATGCTACTCTTCGGCTTATCCTCCATTCTTCTCCTCCTACTGTGCCATTTTTCATCCTACCATTAATCAAGAATATCTCCCAACATCTCTCCAACTGTCTCAGTCACCTATCAATACTTCCTCTTTACACTCTCCACACATTGCACCAAACCTATTTTATATTGCCCCTCACCTTTATTCCAAACCTAGAATGATTAACTGTACTTCACCTCAAGCTAAAACAAAATGAAGTGCAAGAACCCTATCCAAAAAACAAGTACGCATAATTCCACAATATACTAAAATCCTTCTAGGAAGAGAGATGCACCCTAATCCTGGTCCCACCAATCATAATGAAAACAAAGATAATTCTCTTCCACACACTTCTGTAACCCAACAGCAGCCAATCCCCAAACCTAGTTATCCAACTTTTGCTGCAATAAATGTTAGAAGTATAAGAAATAAAACTGCCGAACTACACGCCTGGATTACCTAATATAAGCATGATGTTCTCGCTATAACTGAAACTTGACAAATTCAGCATAAACAATTCCAAAGTTACATCCTGGCTGTAATTTGATTCGTAATAAAAGAGGAAAGGTTGTTGTATTGTTTTACTATTTCCCAGTACCTACCACATTTCCTCTTACAGCAAACAAAACACCAAAATTCAGTTCAGCAGAGCTTACTGCTTTCCTTAAAATCAACAATTTTAAACAAATATGCATCACTGTACTTTACATCCCTCCTGGAAACAATACAGCTATACTGGTAGATCTACTACATTGGATATCCATAACATTTCCAGAAGAATTACTAGGTGACGTAAATGTCAACTGGTTGGACACTAACTCACATCTATGCACTTACATGGTTTCACACAGCTAATAGCCCACAAAGACATCAAATTCTCTGCTAGACTGGATCCTAGGTACCAGACCCTAGCAAATACTCCACCACAGGTACAATGCCAGACTATCTCAGTGATCAACTCCTAATCTATATGACTAGACAGCTCACATATCCAGTTAAACAGCTCCTAAAACTCCTCCCCTTAGACAATGCTGTAATTGAATTAAATGCAGGTTTTCTAAATATCCTAAACAGCCTTGCACCTCCAGAAAGGAGATATTGAAAACAAAGAATGCAATTTGGCTATCCATAAAAAAGTAGAATCCTAATGCAGGATAGAGAAAAAGCATGGAAAGAATGTCAAAAATATAAAACACCTCAATATTTTGTAAACTTCAGAATGCTTCACATTCATACTAAAAAGCAAATAAATGAAGAAAAAAAATTATACTATAAAAACTTTCAGATTATTATACACAACCCTAAAGAATTTTGGACATCCATTAAAGAAATCTTGCATCCCAGCTAAAAATTCAACCCAAACCCCTCTCCTGATAACTCACCACTCGAAACTGCAACACAGTTAAACTGTTTTTTATAGCTAGTATAGCATGTCTAACAAAGGATTCCTCAACTTTTAATTCCAACCCTGCCTAACACATCACCACATCCACTTTCACCTTCAAACCTGTGCCCACATCCTATATAAAACTACTCTTAAATAAACTTAAACCGTGCTCTTCTTCAGCTGATGACTTTGAAAGTGAGTACCTAAAAATAGCAGCCAATAGCACTGCCTATCCTGTCACAATGCTTATAAATAGTTCAGTCCAGTAATTTCATGTTTTCTCTCTCTCTGGGGAAAAGTCAGACATTATCCCACTGCAAAAAGGAGGAAATTCAGCAGACATTACTAACTTTAGACCTGTAGCAATCTTATCCCTCTCACCAAAACACTTGAAAAATGTATTCAAAAACAATTGCTAGAACATCTCCTCCAAGAACTCCTAACCCCTACACAACATAGCTTCATTCTCACAGTACTAGCACTGCCCTTCTAACCTACATAGATACTGGCAATAAAGCTAGCGATAACAGCAAACTAGTCTCTTCCTTATTTCTAGACTTGTCTAACACCTTCAACACAGTTTGTCACAGCAAACTTCTACTTCAAATGTCCTCACTAGGTCTCTCAGCCTGCCCTTCTGTGGTTCAAAAGCTACCTGTCCAATAGGTATCAGTCAGTAAAATGGCATTCCATGCTCTGTCATTACCTCCTAGTCAGTACTGGTGTACCACAAGGCTCTATCCTTGGTCCCCCCCTCTCTAACATTATCACCTCCTCTCTAACATTTTCACCAATGCCCTCTATACTTCCATACAACAGGCCACCCTAACACAACACACAGATGATTCCATTCTCATTTGAACATCTGACAACATGGTACACCTCAAAAATATACTCAGAAAGCTTTAACAGCTACTGAATCATGACTTTGTAAGTCAAGTCATGCTCAACCAAAAAAAGACCAAACTATTACTTTTGCTCCCCAAATCCCTCTTTCATGAAAAAAAAAACAAAAAAACAAAATGCAAGTCCCCTTCTCTTGATAATACAACCACTGAAATCACTTCTCACAGCAAGCTAATGGGGTGAAAGTGATGATCATCTTACATTTGACCTGCACATACAAAACCACATAACAAAAACTAGTCAAAAACTAAGGATGCTTTAAAGAGACAAAATCTTTTTCACAGACTCAACTAAAACTATCCTTGTCACTACTTATCTCCTCCCCACCTTTCTTTATGGCACTCCCATCTTACTAACCTCCAGGCTTCACAAAAATTAAAACCTGATCAATGCTATAACAATGTTGCTAAATTGCAGCACATACCACTGAAAAGCCTGAACTGGTTAGAACTGCCAAATCAACTAACATATACACAACTTCTTACCACCTATAAAATTATCCAGCATCCATCTGCCTATCCAGCACTAAAAACAAACATTCTACACAAATATGTTACTAGTCCGTCATTGCGATACAGAGACCAAAACTCTGGTCTATCTACAAACCTATCAAATCTGCTGAGCATTGTGTGTACTCGTACAAGGATGCCAAGGCCTGGAACTCCTTACCTGTATCCAAGTCTATACCCTCCCTTTCCATCTTTCAAAACCACTCTGAAAAATTTCCTAGTTAAAATCTGGTTCTGTTCTTACCCAAAAACAGGATAACTATACCCCTAAATGTGAACAAGTATATTTACATTCCTTATATCTCCTTACTCTCCCTTCTTACTTCCTTACTATCTAATTCTCTTCCCGGACTCCCTAAATATACTACAAGTCTGTTTTACCCTCACTTCATAATTGCAGTTCCTATTTGTATTAAACCAACTTACCTTTAATTTCTCTACAAACTAAAATTTCTCTAAATATTAAATGATTGTCATATACCTTGTATTAATTCTTAACCAATGTTTTTATATGGTCTAATTTTATAATTATTTAAACTATAGATGTTTTGCATTTTTGTAAAAAATTATTGTTCTTAAAACGCTCTGTAACAGTTTGGAACTTTTCTCCCTGGGCTAACACTGAAAATGGGGTTATACCTAGTCAGATTTTCCCAGTAATCAAATGTCACTAAATCAATCTCCTTCCTTGAAACAGACCTACTGTTTACAGTTTCTATGACTAGGCCTTAAAATATGATTCAGAAAAATCCATTTTTCTGACTTATATTACAAAGTACATAAAGACTGCTTAATATGTAAAGGCCTGCATCTGTCTCATCTGGGCTTCAGGATTCTGGCAAAGGCTCTTGCCTCCCCTATAGTGCCTTTTTTAGGAAAAAGTGACGAGATTAAAACTACCTGCATAAAAATTTCAACAAAACACAAATTAAAGGTCATGCTGTTAAATGCTAGGAGTCTAAACACGAAATTGCACTCATTGCAAGCATTCCTAACCCTGAAAATGCTGACATTTGTGTGGTCACAGAAACCTGGTTCAAAGCTGTGAAAGGCACCCCAGCCTTACCTGGTTACTCACCCTATCATACATTCAGACCCCAAATTGTGGGTAGTTAAAGCCAAAGGAGGTGTATTTTCAATCTATATTAAAAGACATACACACCTCCAGGCTGGTCAAACAGTATGACGCACAGGAGACACTCCAGGTGCAGTTAACTATTGACAAGACCCCTATACAAACAGCTAGCTACCGGCCCCCAACTCTGACCCAAGATGCCCAAGCTGCCTATCTAGACCTCTTTGAATCTATCAAGATTCAACCCTTTACCCTAATCTTGGGTGACTAACTACCCAAAAATAGACTGGAAGAACTACTCTTGCCAGAACTCAAATATCCAGAGATTCCTCGATTTTGTAAATGCAAATGCTTTGGAACAGCAAGTCGATACCCCCACAAGAGGTGATATTATCTTGGACTTGCTATTAACCAACATGAGTAGCCACTGCAGCATCCCTGCAGCATCATCCTCCCTTGTAAGATCTGACCATAAAGTGGTCACATTTGAAGTCACCATCTCCCCGACCTCCCTCTAGCTAGGGTCAATCAAAACAACTTCTCCAAAGCTGATTACAGTCTCCTGAGGTATGGTATAAACAGCTTCACAGCCCCCTCTCTAGGAACTGGCACCAGTATCCAAAAATATACCGAATTACTATACAAACATTTATATAGGATGCATGGAATCAGGAATACCTGACCGGACTAAATCATCCTCTGTAAGGAAGAGTAAACCTGTCTGGTGGGCATCTGCAATAAACTCTATAACTGAAGAAAAAAATTGTTGACCAGGACCAAGAGGGAGCAGGTGCCCAATTGGAAGCAATCTCTCCTTAGCCTAAACAAGCAAATAAGTGCACTACTGAAAGCCTCCAAAGCAAACAGAGTCCAAATTGGCCACATCTACTAGAGACAATCATAAAGCCTTCTTCAGATTATGTCCATAATCTCAAAGGCAGCACCCAGATCTGTTCAGAACTGATGGTCAAGGACATCACATATACAAATGCCATAGATATAGCAAACTTGCTGGCAGATTCAGTGAAAGTTTCACCCCTCTGTCACCCCATCAGTAAATCAGGACATTCCCAGTACCTGCCCCCTCCCCCTTATATATAGGGATCAGGTCATCACTGCTCTCTTAAAGGCAAAAAATTACAGCCTCCATGGGAGCTGATAACATCCCAGGCTGCATCCTACATGAACTCAGGCAGGAACTTGCAGCACCATTAGGCACCCTATTCAACCAAGGCCAGAGTCAGTTTTGTCCCAGCTGAGTGGAGGACAGTCAAGGTCATCCCTTTACACAAAGATGAGTGCCCACTGATCTGGGAAATTATAGACCCATAAGCCTAACTAGCCTAATCTGCAAGGAATGGATTATCATGGACCTCATAAACAAGGACACTGGCAATCTCCAAACACTCAACCCCACACAGTTTGGCTTCGTCAAGGGAGGTCATGTCTGTTAAATTTGGTAGACTTTTTTGAGACGGTCACCAAAGCCATGGATGAGGGGAAGATAGTGCAAATTGCCTACCTTGACCTGGCCAAAGCCTTTGACACAAGCCTGCCATAAACAAACTGTACAACAGAAGGAAGAAACTCTTGCAAAAGAGAGTAAAATCCCACGAGTGGAGGAGCTCCCTGGTCAACCTCAGTAAGAAGCTGGGATCCCTGATAAAATCCTCCAAAGCTAGTTATGAAAACAAAATTGCCACTGATTCTAAAGACAACCACAAAGCATTCTATAGCTATGTCAAGAATCTGAATGGCAACACTCAGATCTGCTCTGAGTTACAACACAATGGCACTAAATATACAGACCCAACTGATATTACCAACATCCTGGCAGATGGGCTCTTTAGGGGGTGAGAGGGGGGTAAAGTTAGCAGTGAACCTATCTCTATACCGGAAGAATGCAAAGTTCCTGTAATCACAGCTGCACAGGTAAAAACCACACTCTCCAAAGCCAAGAACACAGCATCCATGGGACCAGACAACATCCCAGGCTGTGTCCTACACGAACTACAGAACGAACTGGCACCCCACCTAAGTACCATGTTCAATCATAGCCTCACCTCAGGCTTTGTGCCTGCTGAATGGTGCACAGCAACGATTATCCCACTCCACAAGGGGAGAGCCACCACGGACCCCGGGTACTACCGCCCCATTAGCCTGACAAGCCTGTTCTGCAAGGCCATGGAATGTATCATCATGGAACTTATAAACAAAGACATTGGTAATCTCCAAACTCTGGATCCCACCCAATTCAGGTTTGTAAAAGGCAGATCATGTCTCCTAAACCTGACAGACTTCTTTGAAGCAGTCACCAAAGCCGTAGACAAGAGTAAGGTGGTTCACACAGCCTATCTAGATCTTGCCAAGGCTTTTGACACCATCCCCCACTCTGGAATTATAGATAAACTCACTAAACCACTAAATTAGGTATAAATCCCTATGTCACATGATGGGTTGCCAACTGGCTCACTGACAGAACCCACACTGTGAAAGTAGCAGACTCCAAATCTGGACTTTAGACCAGTGACAAGTGGAGTACCACAGGGTTCAGTCCTGGGTCCTCTCCTGTTTGGTATCTACTTCTCTGAAGTACAGGCTAACAGAAGGTCTTTCGCTAACGAAGTTCGCAGATGACTGCAAACTAGGAGCCATAATCGAAACTCCTAACGATGTGGACATCCTACAAAAGGGCCTCACTGAGACAGATGCCTGGTGTCAAAGCCATAGCCTCCAACTCAGTGCCAAAAAGTGCACTGCCATCCCCCTTGGTAAAAACTCTGTACCCATGAACTACAACATAGGCGGTAGTATACTTAACACCAAAAGTGTGATAAGAGACCTTGGGACACAGGTGGACTGTAGTCTCTCCTTTGATAATCACATCGCCACAGTAGTCAGGAAATCCTTCTACGTGGCACACGTCATCACAAAAGGTTTCTCATCCAGAAAAAAAAAAAAAAGAGGTCGTTCCCCTCTATTCATCACTCATTAGACCCATTATAGAGTACAATGCCCCTTTTGGTATGTACCTCACAAGACATCTACAACAACTGGAAATGCCGCAGAAATACCTCACAAAGAGGATTACCGGCCTCAAACAGATGCCCTACGCAGACAAGTCTCCAAAAACTCCAGCTTTACTCCGTCGCATATCGCCTACTCAGAGGTGATCTCTGCCCAACATACAAAGCTATGTCAAACCCAGAGCTGTTGGACATGCTCCACTTAAAGAAATCCCAATCCCTCCGAGCTACACGCTCTAGGGACCTAAACCTTGTCACCACAATAAACAGAACATGCTGGAGGGATAGATACCTGTCCCAGAGACTACCCATACTCTGGAATAAACTACCTATCTATATCAAACAAAGCTTCTCATTAGCACTCAAGAAAAAATCTTGATGATTGGATGGGAAATAGGAAATTCACCCTGGGGATCACCTCTGTAGCTCTGCTGGACAGTGGCAAAGGAAAATAATTTTCTTGGGTGGCAAAAGCCAGGGTACCTTTTTGGCTGGGCTTGTATAGACCCCAGGGCCGACAGCCTAGTACCTACCTATGAACCTATATACACTATTCCCCACTCGGGCATAATAGATAAACTCAACTAGGTATCAATCCGTATGTTACCAGATGGGTAGCCAACTGGCTCACTGATCAAACCCATCTAGTCAAAACAGGGGAAGCCATCTCAAGCAGTAGAGCCGTATCGAGTGGAATACCCCAGGGTTTGGTCTTGGGGCCTCTTATTTGGGATATACTTTAATGAGGTACAGGCCAAAACCAGTGGGCTATGGCTGACCCAAGTTTGCAGATGACTGCAAGTTGGGAGCTGTCATCAATTCCCCTAGTGACGTGGACATCCTCCAAGAAGGTCTCACCCAAACAAATGACTGGTGCCAGAAACATGGCCTCAAGCTGAACACAAAAAAAATGCATCATCCCCTTTGGGGAGAGATGTCCCCACAGATTATCACATTAATAACATTCTAAGCACGCAGTCAGTCGTGAGGGATTTGGGCACCCAGATTGATAGCAGCCTGACTTTTGACCACCACGTTGCTTCCATTGTATAGAAAGCTTTCTACATGGCCCACCTCATAAGAAAGGGTATCTCATCCAGGGACAAGGAGGTCACAACATCCCTGTATTCTTCCCTAAGGCCCATTATTGAGTAGAATGCCCCATTTGGCATGTACCTCGCAAAAGCACATGCAGCAGCTGGAGAGACCACAGAGGTTCCTCACCAGGAGAATCCAGGGCCTCAAAAATCTACCATACACAGATAGGCTAAAAGCCCCCTATGCCTTTACTCTGTTTCATACAGACTCCTCAGAGGTGACCTCTGTCTGGCATACAAGGTGATCTCGGAACCCACCTTGATGGGACTGCTGCATATCTGTAAGTCAAGCTCCACTTGAGTAACCCGCACACACAGCCTCAACCTGGTCTGTGACATCAATAGGACTTGCTGGTGGGACAGATTTGTGTCCCAGAGACCCCCCCCCCATCTATGGAATAAACTCCCTCGCAATGTCACATACCTCTTTACCCCTTTTTAAGCGCAATCTGGATAACTGGATGGGAAATAGAAAATACATCCCTGGGATTCCACCCGTGTCCCTGCTGGACAGGGTCATCAGGTCCTGATTTATCTATGCATGGGCTAAACTCTTGGCTAGGCTTATATGGGCCTCAGGGTCAATAGCCTAGTTGCTTCCTATGATCCTATGAATGTTGCAGGTGTGATAATTTTGTGCTGTGTACTAATAAAAGGCCCTAAACTCACTCTGGCATCCTGAAGCCCTCACTTCCCACACTAAAGGACTTGTGGTCAGGATGAAACACTGGTCTCGGAGTACAGTTAAGCTTCCACTTGCAATATGGGGAATGCGAGTAATATGGGGGTCTAGTCTACACATACAAAGCTAGAAGGTACGGTCTTGGATGAAAGGGGGAACTACTAATATACATTCGCTCTGCTCTCTAGTATCTATCAATTACTCTTTTCTGAGAACTGCGCTGTTTTCTGTAAAGGGGCCACTGACTGGTAGGAATGTTCATTATACTTTTGGATTTGTTGTATGGAAAAAATGCCTCAGTTTGCACTGCTTTTCCCCCCTTTCCCTCAATTTCTTAAACTTCCTGGGATGAAGGTCCAAATATTACTTAACCAAGCAGCGTCTGGAAACTGCCCACTAACTTCTTCTGTAGCAACTGGACTCTGAGCTCTGCATACCTTCACATAACTGTACCCAAGGCAGCTATCCTAGAAGCCGAGTAATACCCATACTTAAGCTAATTTTCTAACACTTGGCTGCAGTCTCTTTCAGGTCTATAATTTGGAATAAATATACAAAAGTATCTGTTGTAATGATGAAGCACTATATGATTATAACCACAGTTAAGGTGTCACTTCTACCTCAAAAATACAGTTCTCCATTAACGTTTTGTTGAAATGCCCCAAAAATTCTCCTAGTACAACATGCAAATGCAGCACAGCTCTCATGCTTCTTGAATTCTCTGCAAAGTAATGAGTTACATTAAAGTTGTAGCACAAAAATGGTTCCCCTCCCCACAGCTAACCATCAGCTGCCACCAGCTCCTCTCCTCATTTGAGGATCTTCTGTACCTGCTATAGCTTTCAGCAGGCTCAACATGGCCTATGTTCAGGGAAAGTGAGGAGACAGGGGACACTAGTGCTGCATCATACTGCTGTAAGGGAGTGTGCTTTAAACTCCCACTACTCCAGGGCAGCCTTTTAAGCTCATCAACTGTGGCCTTTGGGAAGTGCATGCACGTCTGAACAACGTCCTAAAGCAGCACACTGCTTCTGCAGCAGAGCTTGCCAGTCACACAACACTGCTACTGCAGTGAGGCTAGGCTAGGGTAGGGTGCCCCCAAACTCAGGATGGGTGAACTGATGCCAGCCACTCATTCCTATCCTCCCTTCTAGCACCCATGCTGCTAGCTGAACCCAGGTTAAGAATAAAGCCCTTGCTGTACCCCATTCACCTCACGGTTGTTTAACCCTACTTACGTGCCATGTTAATACTCATTGCAATTATGTTATCATACATTAGTGTCTTTGCCATGTGGCTCGGGTTGGGAAAAAGATCTCTGAACAAGTTCATCTACCTAGTTAAGACAAGTAATGAAACATCCTTAACAATAACTCCATCTGTTACAAGGTATTGCTTTGAAACTGCAACCTGTAGGTTTGGCAGTTAATGGCTGTTACAGCTGGGCTGGAAGAGGTACATAGAACTTCACCAAATGCAACTAGCGTTCTACTTTATCATATGGAGTGTTCCATTAGTGCCCGTCTGTCCAGATCCAATCATTGCATCCAAAGAAATGACTGCTAGATCTCTTACAGGGGGCTTGCAGATGTAAAAAAAAGAGTCATCTAGCTTGCAGATTTTTTTTCTGAAGGCCACATACTGACATCACAGACTGAAAAACAGGAGAGGCTACAGTAGGTTTAGGCCTTCAGTCTGTACCAGTTTCACCTACCTTCTGTGCCAGAATTCTTTGGACCCCATTTAAAATGCTCTCACACTCGCATTAAATTCAGAGTTTCTCTGAAGGGTCTGTTCTCAGAAGTCAAGGAGATAGATATCAGAGTCATAACCAAAAAGGAGTAAAGTTGGCTGGAGTATGCCAGATCTAGTGTCTCCTCTTTGCTGCTGTTTGAAGTCAGATGCATTTTTTTTTTGTCATGGTGCCCTTCTAGTGGAAGGCATGGTACATAATTCAAAGTTTCTGTAAGCAGCAATGTACTCTTCCACCAAATATCTGTAAAACATGGCTAAGACCGGCATCTGAGGGGTTGGGGCAGATGTCTTAGTTTGGAATGTCTATCCCAGGACCAACATGGAAGGCTTAATCAGCATTTATTTTTTTTTTTACGTCTTGCCAGAAACCACAGCATTCTCAATACAATCCACTGATAAATTCAAAGATGGTAATTTCATGGCCTGCACCTGAAATAGACCACCTGCTAGTGCTTGGATATTATCTGTCTGTAACACATTATCTACGGGGACTAGGATGACATTCAAGCCACCAAACCACTTTCAGCCTCCAAAGTGCATCAACAGTGGATCAGGTTAGAGAGCCAGGGACAGAAAATGCTGGCACACTCAAGCCCATAAGGAGCTGATTGTGATATCAAGGCTTCATGCACCCTGCCCAAGAAATCCTTGGTCAATTACCTGACTTCTTCCATTTTTCAAAGGCACTGGCATCGGAACCTTGTACATCTTAGAAGATCCTAAAAGGAGGACGGATATGGAATGACATCTATAAGCTCATGAGCCAGAAATTTCTGGCATTTAGAGGCCAATAGGTCTCTGCCTTTAAAACAAACAAATAAATAAAAATTACAAGTGTACAATGCTTACAAGAACATATAGGTCAATCTTCACCTAAACAAATGACACTTAAGATGTCACTCCCTCATTGGAATCTGTTATAAACACACTTGCTGATCTTTTTCGGCCCATCAGATTTTGACAGACCCTCCAAAATATCAAATCAAGTCTAAAGGTGAAAATTAATCTTAACTGCAATACATAGTACACAGATAACAGCAAGCAAAATAAAAAAAAAAATCACCTGGATATACTTAATGGGCAGACTATGGAATGCCAAGATACAGAAAAAAAAAAAAACAGTGTGGGTTTCTTTCCCTTTACTTGAAATGTTGATATCATTGTCACAGGAAGGAGCTCATTTTCGTTGTGTGACACGTCTTAAGCTTT
This sequence comes from Protopterus annectens, assembly GCF_019279795.1. Classification (NCBI taxonomy): domain Eukaryota; kingdom Metazoa; phylum Chordata; order Ceratodontiformes; family Protopteridae; genus Protopterus; species Protopterus annectens. Next base: position 185,626,123 of record NC_056739.1, on the reverse strand, counting down.
GAAAGTCAAGCCAAATGGGGGGGGGGGGGGGGGATCATCTGCATGCAGCTAATTCCCACCTATTAATCATATTGTAGTAGTGATCCAGCTAACAAACTTATTTTGTGCAGATTTGTTTTTCAGTTTAAGTGCAAAATTTAACAAAGTTATTAAGTTCATTTTACAGACACATGCTGAAGGGCAGATGCGTCCTTAAAAGCATTACTTGAAATGCTGCTGATAATTCCAGATAAAGGCAATCAGAATAGGGTGCACGTACACAACTAAGATGCACCATGAACCAAGTTATTAACAGTCTATGAAGTATTATCGCCTCCCGATCCTGCTGGCTACCAGCTGTAGTCCCCTACCAGGGATGCTACTAACTTCTGGTGAATTGCCCTTTATATACTTAAAAAAGGATAAACAGAAAAAATAAATTAAATAAATGCATAAATAAATTCATCATTAATCGTGTACATTGTTACTTCTAACTCGTGTGTTTGGATTCATCTAAGAGTGGAGAAGGGTAAGATGGCGGACAGCAGTAGTGGCAGCATGAGTAGTAGTAGTACGTTAACAGCGGGATAGACAGAGTGCTTTCTGCTCTCAAAACTATATTATTTGTAGTGTCCCTTCATAGAAAGGGAGGTGGGAGAAAAGGCACCATTAACTCTTGCCATAGATAGCCCTGAGGTAAGGAAGGGAAGACAGATGTCGTCTGACCCCTTTCTGAAATGCTTATAATAGAACAATTCAAAGGAAATGACTTGTAAAGAGAATCAATTAATTTGTCTATATGAAGTACACTAATCTGGCAACTACTTTCTCACAAGTCTGCATTAAAGTGTTATACTGCTGCCATTAAATGGAGCTTTTGGCTACTGTACCCTAGAGGGAATGCACTTTTGCTTGGTTATATCACATTCTCTGCAGCTAAAAAGACAGAAGACTGCAAAAAGTCAGAACACTAATCTGGGAGATGCCCATTGCAAAATGGTGTCCAAAGATGTTAGCTTAGTCCTCAAACAACTTTTAACCAGAGATTAGCTAAGCTCTGTGGCACTGACAGAAGATGCAGCTACTCCTAGAAACATTAGGCACAACATTGTATGGGTTTGGAACAAGCTGCTTGAGAGGTCACAATGGGGAAAATCCAGCAATCCTAAGTTTTGGTCTGAAGGCAGTGTTTACACAGAGGCCAATAAAAGCAATGCCACTCTCCCCAAAGACCGATTAAAAAATGACTTACTCCTAATTGTTAATACAAGGCTAAATTTTCCGTCCCTCTTTAGCAATGTTCTTTAGCTTTTAAGTACAGACTGATAGTAGTAATATTCAGTCAATCATCTAAAACTTGATTTTTCTTGGTTCACCTTCCAGAAGGTATGGGTTTGGGATCATATTTCCAAGGTCATACATACAGCGGTGCCACAAGAAAACTCTTTGCTATACACAATCATAAAGCCACATTTTCTCCCTTTTTCTGCAGGATGATGTCCTTGTCTCCTCTTGCCTTCTTCTGGTCTCTCCCAAATCATATTTACTAAATTGTCTTTTGCTTTCCTGTGTGTCACAGAACCACTATAATCTGTTCTCCTGGAACTTTTCTACAATTGGGGCTACTCTGGCTTCCGCTCCAACGTCCTCAGTTCATTGTCCCACAGTGTACACCCTACCACTTGACTCAGGCACTTTGTTATAGCACTGGAGCTCAAAAAATACTCTTCCCTTAACAGATGTGGAAAACCCTTACACAAGTGTCAGTGTGTGGCTAGAAACATGAAAAGGAATAAAAGTTGCAAGAGAAGACACTGCTTGGCTAAAAAAGGCCCCAGTCAAGAAAGTTTCAATTTCAAATGCTTATACAATTCCTCTCTCTATCAAAAGCACAACTACCAACAGAAAGGTACATTTAATGGATTGAAATCAATTCCTCTTAAAAGATGTGAAAATATACTGTCATCCAGTTTGCTACTGCATTTAACCTTAACTAGAATCCTGTTAGCTCGAGGTCAACAGAATGGAATAGAATGAAAGGTCTCACACTAACACACTGTACGGTGTTCAGCTGTAATACTGCGTACATATCAGTTAATATTCAGTTAGGAATAAATAATAAGATATGTATACATATGTATATGTTAAAGACATTTGTCAACATGTGAAAAGCTAAAAAATAAAGTATGGATAACTGAAACACTGCGAATGTAAGGGACAAAAACATTTCTTGCTTCTGTATACCATCTAAAATTGTACAATAACAGCTTATTGCCTTTCAAAAATGCGTACACTGATTTGCCAGCACAACCAGCATGCCTATTGCAAATCTAGCATATACCAATACAAAATATTCGTCCAGTGAAGTATGACTGAGCAACCAGACTTTTCTACTGGTATATTCTTACAGGGCAGAGAAAAATACAAGAAAAAATCAGGTATGTTCTGCAGAAGTAAACAAAAACGTACCAGATTTTCCTTGCATTTCTGCACTGTAACTCCTAAAATTCCTGCAGACTATCGTACTTCTCAGCTGTCTGGAATTTCACTTAATGTCCAGATATTTGCTTTCTAATGGACTAAGTTTACAAGTGCAATATTTAAAATCTGTCCTTATTTTTGGACCTTTGTCCCCTATTATGTTGGGCTTGGTCCAGGTTTCTTGCATTCTTTAAAAAACATAACCACAACCACCACCACAAGAAATTCTCTTTTCTCCTGCACTGCACTGATGCAAGAGGAGAAATGCAACCCCCATACACATGAGCAAAAAAAATCAGCAAATGTGGAAGAATGCAGAACACAGCTTACTATGACTTACCTGAACTGCAGGAAGTCGAACGTCGGATGTGCGAAATCATGACTTCCAAGGGGCAGGAAATCGAAACAAAAGTGATTGACCAAGTTTGTCATGGTGCACTCAACTTTTTCACAAGTGATGTGCTGAGACTGTGGAGGGAGGTCGAACTTCAGTGAGGAACAGGGAAGTAGCCCATTTCCTCAATGTAGTGCAATCACAGAGTTGGTATATTTAATGTGCAGGGAGTGGAGGGGTGAGGCCCCCTACATGGGGGGAGGCGTAGCCCTCCCTGCAAAATAGTAGAGGTGAGCTAACTGCTGTGACTGGAAGAGGGGAATGTCGAAAATATAGAGTGCACTTAATCGTGCAAACCATTTTTGACATTCTGCTCTTTCATGCTTTTCAAATACATTATTTTTCGGCCATAACATTAATTAACTTAACACTAACAGCATGTGTGAGGACTGTATAACAGATATGTGGGTAAGCCAGGTATAAGTTAAGTTAGCAACAGAATCAATTAGCCAAACACCAACGAAAGGATGTAAAAGACGATCCCAATAAGTGCACTGTTTCCTCCGTGTAAAAAGATTTATTGCGGACACACACAAACACAAAATCCAATATGCACGTAAAGAAGAGTTAAGCGCTTTCACTCGCTATGTGAGCTTCGTCAGAACACTGTTGTTCACTATAAATTCATTTAAATATACAGATTTGGCGCCAAACAAACCTCCTCTATGACGTGTACTTAAAGGTACAAAATGTCACGTAATATTCATGTTGTTCCTTTTTTTTTTTTTAAAAAACAGTATTAAAACACTCCATAGGGAATGTAAATATTTGTATAAAATCAATTATATGTTAAAAAAGCATATCAAATAAAAAACATAAAAAATAATATAATACCATATAAAATGACATTTGCAAAGATGTGAAATATATATGGGAAACACTATTGAATTATGTATATGTATAAGAATGTTTTATATGTTAAAACATAATGTTTGTATTTAATCTACGATACAATGACACTGGTCTGCAGATAATTGTTCATAATTTGAAACTAATTATACGATCTCAAATACTACTGGGAGTCTGATAAAAGTTTTTATGTTCAACTTTTGATATATTACATTCAACCTAAAATAACCTATAATATTCAAACACATTCAGCTGTAATTGGCCTATCCATAAACAATCGATGAAATGAAAAAATATATATTTCACTAAATATATTCATAATTGAAGCACATATCTAAATAAATATGTGCCTATTACCTATCTGTTTTCCATTTCCAAAATTTCCAAACAGAAGAAAAACATATTTTTAAATAACCTAACTAAACATGAGAAGGAAACTTTAGATGCATTAAGGACAAATACTCAAATCAGGGTGATGAAACCTGACAAAGGGGGAGGGGTGGTCATATATGATAAGATGCAATACATCATGAAAATGTATGATATATTACATACATCAGGCAATTACAAGACTATTTCTATAAACTACGTTAATATTGCATATCAGAGAATCGATTCATACTTGGAAGAATTTTTAATAGATGGGAGGATATCTGGAGAAACATATGACTATCTCAGAGTAAAATTTCCTATAATGGCCACCCTGATAGGAATACCTAAAATACATAAAAATGTTAACAACCCCCCATTTAGACCAATTGTGTCAGGTAGTCGAACAAAGACATACCCCATAGGTAAATATATTGACATTTTGTTAAAACCTGTTTATAAAAAAATCCCACATATGGTAAAAGACTCGTGGGAATTTTTGAGTATGTATCCTTCAACTTTTTGGAAGGATGAAAATTGTTTTGTTAAAATAGACGTAATTGACCTATTCTCATGCATCCCTAAACAAGCTGGATTAGAAGCATTTGCCAATAGTATCCGCAAACACTCTGATTTGGAATGGGATGAGATTTGCCTTATAATTGAATGTATGTCTTTGGTCTTAGAAAATAATTTTATCTATTTTGAAGGAGAACACTTTAGGCAGACCAAAGGTGTGGCAATGGGGGCGGCGTGTGCCCCCATATTTGCCAACATGGTAATGCTTGACTGGGAAGAAACAACACTGTTTCCCAGCTCGTGGTACAAGTTTATTGTCCATTATTCAAGATTTTTGGATGACATACATTTAATATGGGGTGGGACTAAAGATGAACTGGATAGTTTCATTGAATTTTTGAACAGCAGCAGTGAATATCTAAAATTCACTTATTTACATAGTTGTGAAGGTATAGCCTACCTTGATACTTATATATATAAAGACAAAGGTGAATTGAAATCCAAAATTTATAGGAAAAATACATTTTCCAATGATTATTTAGCTTATGACAGCTGTCATCCTATTAGGTTAAAGCAAAATATATTCAAGGGCCAATGTATTCGTGCCTCTCGGATGACATCTGATTTTACAACAATGAAGGATGAAATTGAGTATATAACCGGGTTGTTCAAAGATAGAGGATACCCATTCAAAATGTTGAATGAAGTAGGGACATAGGTTATCAATGAGTGGGGCAAGAAATACAAACCTTTATTTGGTTTAGGAATAACAAACCACAAAACTAATTTTAATTCTGACAACACAATGGAAACAATGGGATATCAACAGACATTAATATTATGTTACAGTCCCTTATCTGATAAAATAATAGACATAGTGAACAAATGTTGGTATTTGTTATATTCTGATTCCAATGTTAAAGAAATTGTGGGTAGTAGACCAGGAATAGTGTATAAGATGGAGGATAATATTAAGAAAATCTTACAGAAAAATCCCAGAAAAGATATGAAAAATAAGCAGAATTTGAATAGTATTGGTAACAAGGTTCCCTTGGAAGGCACAAGAAAATGTGGAGCATGTAACCAATGCAAACACATTCTAGAAGTGAATAAAATATGTATTCACAATGACTACAAACAAGTGGTTAGACCAAAAAAGGGGAACTGTAACACAAAGATGGTAATATACATCGCAACGTGTGGGGCATGTACAAGCTTTTATGTTGGTAAGACCGAAAGAAATTTTAGAAAGCGTATATATGACCATACTTATAGCATAACAAAAAAAGATGCTACCAATGCACTTTCCAGACACGTAGAAAAAATGGGTAATGACCATGTATTTAATATTAGATATCATAAGCATTAACCCGAAAGGAGGGGACAGCAAAAAACTGCTGAATTACAAAGAAATATGGTGGCAACTGTATTTGGATGCAACTAATCCACCTGGTTTAAATGATTTTATTTCTTGTAAACCAATTTTGGAAATGGAAAACAGATAGGTAATAGGAACATATTTATTTAGATATGTGCTTCAATTATATATATATTTTTTCATTTCATCTATTGTTTATGGATAGGCCAATTACAGCTGAATGTGTTTGAATATTATAGGTTATTTTAGGTTGAATGTAATATATCAAAAGTTGAACATAAAAACTTTTATCAGACTCCCAGTAGTATTTGAGATCGTATAATTAGTTTCAAATTATAAACTATTATCTGCAGACCAGTGTCATTGTATCGTAGATTAAATATAAACATTATGTTTTAACATACAAAACATTCTTATACATATACATAATTCAATAGTGTTTCCCATATATATTTCACATCTTTGCAAATGTCATTTTATATGGTATTATATTATTTTTTATGTTTTTTATTTGATATGCTTTTTTAACATACAATTGATTTTATACAAATATATACATTCCCTATGGAGTGTTTTAATACTGTTTTTTTAAAAAAAGGAACAACATGAATATTACGTGACATTTTGTACCTTTAAGTACACGTCATAGAGGAGGTCTGTTTGGCGCCAAATCTGTATATTTAAATGAATTTATAGTGAACAACAGTGTTCTGACGAAGCTCACATAGTGAGTGAAAGCGCTTAACTCTTCTTTACGTGCATATTCGATTTTGTGTTTGTGTGTGTCCGCAATAAATCTTTTTACACTGAGGAAACAGTGCACTTATTGGGATAAGTTAAGTTAGGAAAGTTAGTGGTGGAATGAGACGTCCAGGAAGTCAACAAAAGAAAGGCATGCAAGAAAAAGTGGGAGACAGAAAAGATGGACTAGACTAAGGAGGAGTCTACTAACAAAGAGGCCAACAGAACAGCTGCAACAGTGCAGAACAAGGCATCAGAGGCACTGCACCAGCTTCTAGAAGGTGATTCATTAGATAGCACAAAGAAACTAATCAGGCTGCAAGGCAAGGACAGAAAGATGAAGACCGGCACCAGACACCTTACATAAGGGATGCCAGAAACAACCTGCTCAACAGTCCAAAGGACATCAAAGGCAGTTAGGAGTACTTCCAAACGAAGAAAACCCCACAGAAGCTGCACTGCTTCAGACAGTGCCAACTATGAAACTAAAGGATCCCACTGTAAAAGATGAAAGAACACTAGGGAAAATGAAATCGGGGAGAGCAGTAGGCTTAGATGAAGTCATGGCTAATAATGACCAAGATGATGGGTGAAGTTAGGGGAGAAATGGCTCCTAAGGGTACTAACAGCAGTATGGATAGAAAGGCGTATCCCAAATGACTAAGTAAGCATATGGGTGTGGCGTGCAGGGGGCTTGTCCCCCTGCTTGCAATGTTTAGTTGTTCTCTTTTTTTTTTTATGTTCAAAGTTTCAAAATATCAATGATATGGTGTCGACCATATCAGATTCGATATTTTTAAATTCTGATGATGTGATATAAATGTGCTACAGGCAGATGATGAAGAACTTCAGCAAAAGACAGGGGAATGGGATGCAAAGCTGAAGTTGTTCAGGATACAGCTGTATACAGATAAGACTGTCATAAAGGCAGCAAATGGAGGAATCAGAAAAAGCTGACAACTGAGCTAGAAAAGAGAGTGGAACAGTTAACAGCTTCAAGTATTAGGGAGGGATGGGATGAGTAGAAGGGAAGTCTGAATAAACAGGTCAAAGTTAGAATAAGATATGATGCAGCCAACTGGTACAGAGTTGTCAGGTATAGTGTACAACAGAAGAATGCCAAAGAGGCTGAGAGTTAAGGTGTACAAAACAGTGGTGTGACCAGCATTACTGTATGGTACAGAAACCTGGGCAGTGAAGGCAGAGCAGTTGGAGAAGCTAGAGGTAATGGAGGTGAAGTGCCTGAGATGGGTGGTAGGATGCACACTGACACACAAGAGATGGAGAAGCCCATGTAGCTCCAACTGAAGAAGATATCAAAGAGAACAGATTACAGGGTTCAGGTACATGTGCAGGTAGCAGAAGACAGGAAGAATGGAAGAGGAAATGAAGGCACCCACAGCAACGAATGTATGGATTGTGTGCGAGAAGACCTCTGGCATGACTGAAGATAAAGTGGCATTGAATTGAGAGATGGCAACAGCTGACAACACCCCGCCCCATGTAGAAAATGGGAAAAAGGGAATTGATGAGGGTAATAAATGTAACCTTTATGAATAATGTTCAGGACCCACTGGTCTTGGATGATAGTGCTGCAGCATAAACCACAAGCACATTTTTTTCGTTATTGGTGTTATTTTATTAGTTTATTGGACTTGGATGATGCTTTTTACAAAGAAAGTTTAGCATCTTCTATCTTTCTGTGAGGGAAGGACTACTGGTGAAGGGAGTATGGGCTGTGGTGGTCTTGTGGGAGGGGAAGCCTACCACAGCCTCATCTGAATTCAGAGTTGAAGCCCTGAGAATCCCCAGGCTTTTGCTTAGGTCTTGCTTACCATTTTCTTGTGTTTTTGCCCTTTCCACCTATGCCAGATCAGTTTCAGTCTTGCTTAAGGTACAAGGACCAAGTCTTACCTGGGTAACTGCTACTATACTTGTCAGCTTGGGCCAGTAAAAGTTGCTTCACAGGCTGCAAAGTCTTGTCTTTTTTGCCTACAGTCCTCTGAAAGCTCCTTCAGCAGGGATTCCCAACAGGAGATCCTTCTGCATCTTTGTACTGAAGATCCTCATCAATAAATGCTCTGAAGGGGCATAGTCTTTAAACAGGCAAGTTTCTTAACCCCTGTTGCTACACCCTTTCACAGTACATCTACAGCATTATAACCACATTTATTGGGTGCTTAGCAACCTGCAAGGTAGTGAAGTTAAAGCATCTCCTGCTTCAGATCCTTATTCTATATGTCCTCTTCTTTAGCCCTCATCTTCTCCAGCAATGAATGTTGATAGGAAAGCACATGGGACAGGCAGTTTAAGGCTCTGAAAAAACAGGTAGCAGAAGTGTAAAGCTTCTTCTCAAATCTGCCAAGTATTATACTTTCTCTTCTTGAGAATAGGGATATTGGATGCTGCCCAAATTAATCCCTTGTTGGAATCCATTGTACCATAGCTGGATCAGCTAAATGATTCTTGTAAAGAAATGTGTGGGAGTCCTTAACCCTACAGAATTAACCAGGTTTCCTAAGAGTAGGAGAGAGAGAGAGAGAGAGAGAGACTGATTCCTTTCCAAGGCAATCAATGGTTGGTGCTCTTGACTAAGGCAGGCCCATGAAGTTCTACATCTGCATTGGGCATTTAGGAATTCCTTAGTCTCCCCACTGTACACCTTCACATTTAGAGACTGTTCCTACAGCAGAAATCCTTTTGTTGAGAAGCAGAGAAAAGGGTATCCTTGGTATTGATTCATAAGCCTCAAGAAAGGGGATCTGGCTCAAATAAGATAGTTTATCTGCTTCTGAATCATGGAAGTCAAAATCTTCAGACTGAGGTTCCACCCTTCTCTTTTTCAGAGGTGGATCTAGACACCTCTATTGTTTCTAATTCTTGCCGTTTGGCTTTCCTAAAACATGAAAACTTCAGTCAGTTGAACCAGTCGATAAAAAAGCTTAGAAACTGGAGGAGGGCTGAGACAAGCTGGCTGGTGCCAGGTTTGTTCTTCAGTGCTTTATGCTGCATGGTTTTAAGTATAACTGACTATGTAGCCTAGGTGCGGGAACAGGAGACCAGGACCTCAATCCATTCATTATGAAGCCATAACTGCCAGCAGAAATGCTGTAATGTTATCTAAACATGCACCTGATTGACAGAATGGAATGATATGGTTACAAAGGCGGACATGCAAGTGGTCACGCACAAGTTACAAAGAGTTACATACTTACCATAACTTGGCATCTGTGTTATCCTACGTCACTATTCATCACTCTTGGGTCTTGGATCAGACATCGGATCTGAGCCGGCACTTTACAGACAGCTTCAAGGCTTGAGCTCCTCCCATTCCCATGATCCCTTGCTGCCCTCTATCCCCTCAGATCAAGTTTGCCCTACACTAGAAAGCAGCTAAGAAAGACCTTGACCACCGAATAGGACACTTCCACATCCTCTAGATCCTACAGGATGGGAGATGGAGGGTGGGATAGTGATGAATAGTGACACAGATGCCAAGTTATGGTAAATACATAATTCTATGTTATCCATGTCACTGTTCCTCACTTTTTGGTCAGAGCCCAGCTACCCTAAATCCTGGGCGGCCTCATAGAAGGACATGCTGAAGAACTGTGGAGTCAAAGGAAGCTCCGTTTCTGGATACAATGTCAAGTTTGTAGTGGCTAACAAAAAGTGTACTGAGAAGATCAAGTGGCTGCCACACAAATGTCATCTATGGAGTGATGGAGTAGAAAGGCAGCTGATGCAGCCATTGACCGAGTGGAATGAGCTCTAACTGGCCTTGGTAAATATACACCCTTGGACGAATAAACATATGAAATGCATGATAAAATCCAGCAAGAGATAGTTATTTGGACACCATCTGACCTTTTCTATTAAGAGAAAACACCACAAAACTGCTCAGACTTGCGGAAGTTCTTTGCCCTATCTAGGTAAAAATAAAGGTGTCTATGCACATCAAGTGTATGCAAGACATATTCCCATTTGTTATCAAAGCTGGGGAAGAAGACTAGTAATTGGATTGACTTTTCTGTAGCAACGTTCGGCACGAATGACTGATTGATTAGTCCTAAGGGCCACCCTATCTTTACGAAAAACCATAAAAGGCAGTTTAACAGAAAGAGCCTGCAACTCCAAAACTCTTTTGGCTAAAGTTATGGCGACTAAAAAGGCAGTCTTCCATGACAAGAAATTAATATATGTGGCAGCAGGCTCAAAGGGACCCTGTGTGAGAGACTGCAGCAAAAAGGGAAGATCCCAAGGGGGAGAAGGGTCCTTAACAGATGACCCAAGTAGAAAAACCCTTTTAAAAAGGCTTTGCATAAGTAAGAGGAGAAGGCCGGTTCCTCATACATGGAAGTTGAAATTGCTGCTAATTGCACTTTGAGAGTCGAAAAGCTAGCTCCTTTCTGAAAAAGGGAGTCCAAGAAAAGCAAAACATCTGAAATGGAAGCAGAGAAGGGATCTGGACTATGCTGCTTAGCCCAAATAGAAAAGTTTCCATTTACTAGTGTAAATCTTAATAGTGGAAGACTTCTGAGAGGCCAGAATAATGTTCTTAATGGGAGAAGGAAGCCTGGGCTGGTTTAGAATTACTGGAAGTGGACAAACCATGCCATCAGATTAAGTGTCTGTAGGTTGGGAAGTGGAAGTTGATAGAGATGGGAAATCAGATCCGGAATGGGATCTGGTACCAAGGGGGTGGGGGGGGTGGGGTACTTCAGGCGAGACTGGAGGAGAAACCACACCTGCCAAGTGTCAAGGTCAAACGGGTGCGATGAGGATCAAGTTAGCCTTGGGACACCGGGCTTTCTGTAGTACTCGATGACAGGCAAGGAAGGATAGGCATAAATGAGACCCAGAGTCCAATCGTAAACCACAGCATCCCTGGGGGACTTCCTGGTTGGGGGAATCAGGATGAAATACTGGCTGCATTTGTAGTTGAGGGGGGATGCAAAGAGATCGCAGCTCGGCTGACCCCAGCGAAGGAAAATCTCTCTTGCTGCGAAAGGATTCACTTCTGAGGGCTCAGAATGGCCCTGCTCAGTCTGCCAACACACTGGACTCCCCAGGAATGTGCATTGCGATGAGAAAGCACCCAAGGATATCACCCATTCCCACATTTTTATGGCCTTGCGAAAATCAGATAAGAACGTGTGCCCCCTTGCTTGTTGAGGTACCACACAACCGCCATGTTGTGTGTGTGAACTGCAATGGTACCCGGAGGAAGGCAGTCCTGGAAGGCCTGCAATGTGAGAAGGACCGCCCTCATCTCCAGGACGTTGATATGCAATTTGGACCATCTGTTCCTGAAAATGCCCCCCACCCCACCAGGGAAGTGTCTGTGGTCACTGGGGTGCTGTGGGGGCAGAAAGGAAAATTGTCTGCCTACCAGGAGAGTGGGAGACCACATTCGCCAAAGAAGATGGCGCCTGCAAACTGGTGTGGGGCAGATCGGAGCGGACATTGGTTAAACCAGGGGATACCACTGAACAGCTAAAGTCCATTGCAAAACCCCAATGTAGAACCTGGTCAATGGCACTAGGTAAATCATTGCCGACACAGACCCTAAGTCTCTGAGAACTAAGTTGTATTGGGGTGAGACAGGTAGAGGAGAGACTGAATGCAAGATCTGATGAGGTGTACCCGCCAGGGCAGGGGCGCTGCAATTTTTGACACAGTATCCAAATGAATCCCGGTGAACTCTAGACTGAGACAGACTGAGATTGGACTTAAGCAGATTCATGGTGGTGTTTAGTTGGTCAAAATGTTGTAGCAGATACTGCAAGGCAGTGGCCAGATGATGCATCGTGGGAGCTGTGATGAGCCAATCGTCGAAATAGGGAAACACTTGGAATCCTTGTAGTCCCTGGTGAGATGTAACTGCTGCCATAAACTTGGTGAACACCCGGGGGGCTGTGGCGAGACAAAAGGGCAGGGTTCTGAACTGATGATGATTGGCCCCTCCTCAAAAGCGGAGATGTCTCCTGGAGTGCTTTTCTATTTTGATGTGATAGTACACATCCTGGAGATCCACAGAGCATATCCAATCATCCTTGGGCAACAAAACAAGGGCACGATGGACTGAACAGTGACCATACAGAACTTTGACTTCTTGACTGAAAGGTTGAGTTCGCTGTGGTCCAGGATCGGACACATGCCCCCCCATCTTCTTTGGCACCAAAAAGAATCTACAGTAAGTTCCAAATGCTCGCTGTCCTGGGAGGACCTCTTGGATGGCCCTCTTCTGAGGAAGCCTGAGCCCTTCTTCCTAAGCTAGCTTCCGCTGATGGGGTAGTGCATCGGGAAGGTGTCCCATGATGAGAAGAGGCTGGGAAAAGAGAATGGAATAACCCATCATTTGTGCTACTTGCCCAGGCTAAAGGGTGCAACCACAAATAACCTCCCAGACTGCATACAGGACAGGACAGTTGGGCAGCACTTCAGGAGCACTGCTGGTGCTTCTCAGAGAAGGGTTCCCTGGAGTATTGATTTTGCGGACGCCCTCTGCCCCTCAGGCAGCATCTACCATTGAACCCTCTCCCCCGACCTCTGGAGGAGGGCTCATCCTAAGCGTCCTGGAAGCTCAACTGTGACTTGCAAAACCACATCTTTCTGGGCCCTTGCTGCATCATGGAAAAGGAGCACTGAGGGATGGAAAACCTGATTCCTACAGTGAACAAAGTCTTGCCCTCCTGCGGGTAAGAGTTTCTTTGGCTGAAGGGCCCAAAAGGTAGAACCATCGAAAGGGGCATTGGTTAAGAATGCCTTGAAGGACTCCACAAAGACTCCACAAGGACTCCACAAATCTGCAAAGGTGCAACCAAGTGTGACATCGAATAGCGATGCCTATGCCAGCCACCAGAGAGGCTCCATTGCCCTGGCAATCAACCTCATCGAAGAATTGGCCAGGAAGAAAGTGTGGACAGTTTGGGGGACACCTTGCTTAGTTCCCCAGCCAGTAGTACCTCAGAAAGAGACATGGTAAGCTCTTAGACCAAGTCCCTTTGAAGTGGAGTGAAATATGCCAGATAATTGACAGCCCACAGCCTGAAGGTGGCGGAGGCAAACGCCCACTTTCCACGCCTGCCAATCACCCGGGACTCACGGCTGGGTGGATGTACAAATATACTCTGTTCTGCCAGTTCTTCTTGGTGGAGGCAGTTACCATGATTGCATCAACTGGCATGCCTTTGGACCAAAATTGTTTGTCAGGAGGGGGACTAAGGAATTTGTCAGCTCATTTGAGGACAGGCTCCACAGTATCAGGCTCCTTCCATGCCCTGTTGGCGATGAGATTAAGGATCTCATATGCCGGAGGGGACACCAAAGTAGTAGATAGTCCCATCCCAAAAAGTCTTTAAAAATGGACTCCTTTGTAGGACGAGGGGAGGGGAGACCAACTGCCCTTAAGCTTAAGGAGTTCCAAGATGGTCCAAAAAAGACATCCTCGGGCAGAGACCTGGGGGAACCTGTCTCCATTGAGGTCTGTATGCTCAGTGAGTGACTCAGCAAGGGAGTCCAAGTGTCTCCTCTTACACAATCTCTTCTGAAGAACCTCCTCCAGGGGAGGCTTGGAGGAGGGCTCGGAAGAGAGAGAGGGACCCCGAGTGGGGCAGCTCTGGCCTGAAGGCTAGTTCAAGAGGGCTGACTAGGGACAGGATGAGTGGGGTCCACAAGATGAGGCTGGTAAGGACCCTGGAAGGCCGGAGAGGACACTCTCTGGGAGGAAACATCTGCTCTATGACTCAGAAAGCTGAAGGACTGGACGATGCTCCGTCCACACTCCCGGCATGGAAGCCTACCTGGGAGGATGTGCCAGAGCAAGGAAGAGCCTCCGGATAGTACTGGCCCAGAGCTATCATGGGCCAAACGCGAAGGGAACGGTCTAAAAAACCAGTACCGGAACCCCCTCTCAAGGACCCTGGGGTGACTGCTCGGGAGCAGGACTCCACCTGCACAGGGGGGAGGCCAAGCAGAAGGGCCCCCAGAAATCCCAGTCACCCTCACTGTATGGTCAACTGCCAGAAAGTCTGAAACTGCTCTGGTCAGATGAGGAGAAACCAAGGAGGGGGTGGGCGATGGCCCCCTAGATGGATGGGCAGGGGACGCGAGAAGCCCCAATTCAATCTGAGCTTTAAAAAAGGATCTCAACATCCTGTCCATATCTGGAGGAAGCATGCTCCTACAGGATCTGGAAGAAGCGGAGGACCTAGCTGGGGATGAGTGCCTGGAACCTGAGGGCCTCCCCTCTAAAGAACGGCTTCTGCCAATAGGAGACTGCCTCAAGCCAGAGCCTGAGTGGGAATTCTCAATCACAGTAGTAGGAACTGACACTGATCCCATATCCAACCTCCTCGAATCTGACAAGGTAGGATCCGAAGGCCTGGATCCCACATACTCCGGATCTGAGAAAGCCAGATCCATGGCTGGTCCGGATCCTGGCATATCTGAAGGTCTCAGACCAGAGACCTTGGATCCTGGGGGTCGACACTCGAGACCTCTGATCCAAAGACTTGAGAGAAGAAGAAGCCCCAGATCCTTGGTCAAGGGTCTTAAGATCAGAGAGCATTGGATCCGACCGAGATGGAGACTGCAGTCAGATCCGAGGTGCTGGGATCAGACCATCTCATTTTCTTAGCAGAAAACCCTGAGAACAAAGATGTCTTCCTCTTGTACTCGAAGGGCCCAGACTTGGCAGGGGACTGAGCCAAGGGACCCCCTTGAGCCAACTCTTTCAATAAGAGTTTGTGTCGGCACTCGACCAAAGCCCTGGGGTTGAATGTGGCACAACTGTCGATTTTCAACCTTCAGGTGGTCGGCGCCCAAACAGTAAAGGCACTCCTCAAGTGAATCGGAGACAGACATCTTCCAACCGCATAACAAGCACCACTTAAAGCCTACGGGCTTATCCGACACTGCACCAAAGCAAAAGGAACACACTAACGCACAGCTGAGAAAACAAGCCAAAGTCAGACAGGAGGAAGCAAGCCTAAACACGCATGTGCACATGCAAAGAAACGAGCAAATAAAAAATATAAAAAGGGTGACACTAATAAAGGGGAAAAAACTACACTAACACAACAGAGAAGAGGTGCCAAAATGGAACAACCCAACAAAACCAACGAACAGGGAGGGGAGGGATAGATAACTTTTCTGAGTTTAGGTTACCAGTTTAACTACAAAACAAGCAACACTAGCCAAAAAGTACCCAGAGATAGCCAAAAAAGAGAACTACTTATCCTAAACAGGAGCCGATACATAAAACCTGCATATGTAGCTGAAAAATGGCAAATGAGATCTGACGTGTTAGAGGGCAGAAAGGGATGTATGGGAGTTGGAGAAGCTCAAACCCTGAAGCTGTCTATAAAGTTCCGGCTTGGATCTTATGTTGGATCCAAGACCCAAGAGTGAGGAATAGTGACCTGGATAACATCAGCTTGAGTAAAGGGGTTATACACAGATATACAGAAAGTCTTAATGAATTTACAGGGTGGGAAATGTAGCTGAATCTCAAGTATTTACTATGAATATTCTTTGTGTGTGTGTGTGTGTGTGTGTGTGTGTATACGAATACAAACAAATGGCTGTAATAAATGGTACACTGTTACAGCTGTGCCTGTGTAGACTGTCAAATAGAACAAGGATATTAACCATGATGCATCATTAGGAATAAGAGGTTTGTCAATTTTGAGATTCATTTAAGGGATGAACTCCGTGACAACATACATGAAGTCAAAGGAAAAAACTTATTTGAAGGCTAAAATTGAGAAGTAGGAGAAAAGGACAACATGAAATAGTGACCTGGTCAGACTCGAGACAGAACCCATAAAGTCATGGCAAACGTAGAGCAGAAAGCTGTGATATATCTGCTTCAGTTATACTGTGAATTTTCTGCAGGTAAAAATCAACTTTCCTTAGAAAAGGTCAAAGTTATGGCTATAAAGAAAAAAATTGGGAATAGGATGACAAGGGTTCAACATAGGGATATTTCAATAGACATAGTAAGGATAGCTGTAAACAGCCATCTCAATTAAGATGCAAGTAAGGATGTGTAAAACACTACAACAAAACAAAAAGACTGATGTCTTGCCCAGCTGGAGGGAGTGTTGCTAATACAATTTCTACACGTTGGTTTGACGAGAGAAAATACCCAATTGTTTGCAGAATAGGGAAATTATGGATTCAAGGGAGCCATATCAATTTTCTATGTGGGTCACATTAAAACAGAAGAATATATACTGTTGGAGGAAAAAAAAAAACATCAAGGCAACAATGTATTACTGACTAAGAATGTTATCACTTAAATATCACGGAGAAGTTCCTGTCTCTGGGCAGAGGTTACAACTGAGAAACTTTTTCCTTTCTTAGTTATTGTTAAAAATAGGAACAAGATAAGTTTCTAGTCACTAGAAAGTTAATGCCATAACTTGTAAATGGTTTCTACTTCTACAAGAATTGTACACCCCTGTGCTCGTCAGCAAGGTTGGGGGAAGATGAAAAACTGATGGGGAGTAAAACATTCTGACTGAAGCCAAAACTACTTAAAAGTGGACTCGTGGTACAGGAGGTATCTGCCTGAATTAGCAAGCAAAACAGGCTTTGAGGAACCAAAATAACCAGTTTAAAACTCATGGTATGGATTAATGAAATACTGACTGTAGTGCCTTTACAAATAAAAATTTGGTAGAATATACATGAGGGAGGCACACCCATTATTTCTGTGGTATGACCCACAAAACACCGGAAGAGTCAGCAGGTAGGTTTACTTAAGTCAAATATTTACCCAAATGCAGACGGAGGTCTATTCTCCAAGGGAGTAAGACCTGAAGACAAGCAAAGCGTATTTATGGGAAGGTTATCAAGCAACGTGCACAGACAAACTTTAGGGGTAAAAACAGAATCCACAAAGGACATGTGCTAAATAATACATCATGTAAGCTCTATAGAAACCTCAGGTCACCTGTGGTAGAAAGCAATGGACATACACAGTCAATATTTGTCTGAGGCAGTGGCCTTGGATAAACTATTTCCCTTGTAGGTAGACAAAATGAATCATAAAAAAATAAAACAAATCCACCACACACCCAAGACCCAAAACATTTTGATGGAGAACATTCCTCCCATGTAAGGGATTCTTCTAGCAGGAGGAATGCAGTACCAACATGGAAAAGCAGTCTAGAAAAGAGGCCCCCTACGTAATGCACGATAAAAGATGTTAGAAGAAGCAGGTTGTCAGAAAGTGGGGTTTACTCGCAGAGATAATGGCATAAAGATGTACAAGAAATGCCTGACTACTAAAAGTCAACCAAGGTTGAGGGCTACGGCTAAATATATGGTAGAAATAAA
>NC_056739.1:185476797-185607564 GCF_019279795.1 Protopterus annectens | reverse complement strand
CAATATCCGGAAGCCCAGGGTGACAGGTGCAAGCCGCCCCTGGGCAGCGTGGCTTGTCCAGCATGTCATCCCAGGCAGACAGACATTGATCCCCTTTGAATGACACCAGAGTTTAAGCCACCATTAAAGCTGATCATCTTATCTCTGTATTGTGGCATCATTCTTGGTGAAGGTAGGATACTGCTCAAGGTCAGGGTCATACTCTTGGGCTACATAATCAGAGAGCTCCTCAATGTCTCTTTTCATGTAGTCCAAGGAGGTACGTCTCAGGTCGTTTACACCAGCGTGGACAATGACTGAGTCATACTTGTACCTGCTGTTGAGAGACCTGAGTGCTTGCGTTATGTGGCGGATTCTAGCGCCCGACAGGCAGCTTACTGTGACCTTCTCCTTACTCAATCTGATGAGCGGGACGTCAGTGTGTCTGACTATGGGGTCACCAATGACGAGTGTGTCTGGCATTGTGTTTGGCCTTAAGGGCTGTGACTGTTTGGCACACTGACTGTGTGGTCTATGTGTTGCATGTGTTGTGTCCTGAGGTGGTAGTTGTTTGGGTGTCTGCTTTGGTGGCCTCTGCTGTTTTGGTAGATTGATCAGAGCCTCCGAGTATGTCTTTGTGTGTTTATGTGTATGATTTGAAGTTGTGATAGTACTATGTGAGACTGGGTATGTGGTGTGTGTGGTTACCTTCTCCTCCTGTCTGGTCTTGCCAGTCCTATGTTGAGAGAGCTCAGCCTCCAGTTTGGCTGTATAGTTGCATCTCTCGCATGTATTTGTGTTTTGTGGGAGAAGGAGAGGGTTGTCTGTATACATGAGGCAATTGTAACATTGCCTCAATATTCCCAGGTTCACCAGCTGAGCAGGAGAGGACACTAGCAACTGATCCCTCGACATGCTAGAAGGAATAGACAAAAAAACCTAAAAAAGACTCCGGGGGACGTGGGTGATTGAGAAAGGGGTTTTAGGCTGGTGGGGTACTATCTGTAATAAAAGTGCTATATCAAGGTGAAAAAGTACTGTAGGAGCAAGTGCTAGGCTTTTCAGATAGAGAATAGTCTACTTGGGAATCAAGTAGAGATGAACTATTTAGTTATAGGATACGCTGGTTAGATCAGTAGTATAGCTCAAGGAAGGCTGTTTTAAGGGAAAATTTGAAGAGTGGACTTTAGGTAGCCCGAATAGTTTAACCTTGATTAACCACCGCTGCTCTTGTGTGCTCCTGTGGCAACTCCGCGCTAAAGCGTGCTTTATAGCAGGGGGCTGGAAAAGACAGGAAATGACCCAAAATGGCCAATAAACTACAAGTTACTGCCTTAAACCACTCCTCTGATGACAAACAGGCAGCTCAGTACTCCCCACTCTCACTGGTGAGTAAAGAAACTTCCCCCTGACCAAACAAGGAAAATGGAGAAACAAGAACCAATAATAGCAATTGTAAGACTAGTCAGCTGATTCTTCTCCCTCCATATAAGCATTTGAAGCTCAGATAAACTGCACAAAGTGGCGACAGCCACCAAGCACAGCATCTTTAAAACGTGCTGAACCAGCTGGCTCAAACAGAGGCCAAACTAGCCTCTCAGTCATTGCATTAAAGCCACTAGGGGAGTAGGGATATTCAAAGATGGCAAAGATGCAGAACATCTTTAAGTAGCTTCTTAAGCAGCTAGAGCTGGGCCACAGTTCAGCCCTCTACAAGATGATGATTTACACAGATGCCACAGAAGCATTTCCTGACCAAGATAAGGGTGAACAAACCCTAGCTATTTAAAATTTTCAGAAAGAGAGGTCAGCGGCATTCCACAGTATTGGTTCTCTTTTTTGGGAGGGGGAGTTATCTGCCAGCAACTGTTCCTGGAACCTCTCCAGGGCAGTTCTGTTTTGAATGCCTCTCATAACTTAAGTGCCCCTCCAATCAAGTGCTTTCAGTAAAAGGAATGCTTTTTAATGTGGGTAGTAATTTTTACATTGAGTCACAGTGGGGGAGAAGGGAAGCAGTTTAGCTCAAAGGGTTTTCCCTTTTTATTAATTTTTTTCCAAACATTTGCAGGGAAGGAAACCAAAAAGCATCTCTTACTCCAAGTGGGTATTTAACAACCGTCTTTAAATACCGCTTCTTAATGTGCCTGCTGCAGCCCTGCTACTACTGGCATTAACAGCCCTGTACTCATGTTTAACCACAAGTTCAGATCATAAAGGCAACGTGAATATGTTTATATATTCTGTCACTTACAGTTCATCCGGTATTTCATAAGTTATATTCACTTTCTGCTTGAAATCTCCCTGGTAGTTCACTACAGAAGTCAGTTAATCGCTATAACAGTTGAACAATAAAACTTCCTGAAAAAAATGGTCCATTCTATGCTCTAATCACCGGAGACAGCTGAGCCACTGAGTCAACTTGGGAGCTCCTTGCAGCACCTAAAAAAACTATAGTTGACTACTTATTTGCAAATCTGTTTACAAGTCTCATGCTCCCTGTAAAATTTGTAGGTTTTTTTCTGGTTGAGCTGTTGAGAGTAAGGCTGGCTAGACAAATGCTCTCTTGAATGAAACCTCAAATGCCTGAAATACGGGAAGGTTCACAGATTTCAATGAGATCTAAATCTCTTATTAGAAATGAGAAATCTACTCCATGCTTCACTAAGCGTTTTCCTCAACTGTTTAACACTTGAGCAAATGAATCATTCAGAAGGTAGCCCAAAGAGACTGTCTAGTCATCACCCCCTTGGTACCCCAGGGGAAGGAAAGCAGTCCTAAATATGCTAGATCTTGAGTAACCAAGTCAGAATCTGCTGCTTCAAGGGGAAAATATTTTTTTTCCTTAGGTGGTGGGGTCATTTCTTGAGGTAAAGGGATGGGAAACTGGTTGGTTAGCCATGTCATGCAGTCACATTTTATGTGGACATTTCTCAATTAAAGTACCAGTCAGGTCAGATATCAGTAAAGCATGTGTCTAATCCAATATTAATCCCAGTAGATACAGGGCTGATGGGCATACTGGATGGTCTTTTACCTGCAGAAATGGGGAAGGTGTTTATTTTGGACAGTCTTTGAGCTGGCCACTAAATTACAATACTCAAGACTTCATCACAATCCTCAAAAAATCAAAATATGGATACCTTGCAAGGAGACTCATCTGTGTGATGTAGTCTGAATCGGAACTTACATGGCACCACTTGCAGATTCCTGGGAACCTGCATTTTCTGAAGCCCGACTAGTGATCAAAATGCAAATTTTCTGTGTGTCCTCTAGAGGGGCTAACACAGGTGAGGACCTAGTAAATAAAAACAGCAGGCTTGGAGGCAAGATGGTGGCTGCCCAGATGGGAAGGAGTGGATTCCCCTTGACCCACTGTACTCCAAGCACCACCAACAAAACAAGATCTCATTAAAGGAAAAGCAGTGCTCAAAGGAAGCAACAAGACTTACAGGTTTGAAAAAAAAAAAAAGTCATAATAAATGTCAATCTTTCAATGGAATTTGTATTCTGCATGTACATTTATTGCTGATCTTTTCAAGGGATAAAAACATTTACATTCAACACACACAATCTCACACACACACACACACACACACACACACACACACACACACACACACACACACACACACACACACACACACACACACAATCACACACTAAACAATTTGGAAAAATGTAAGCACTTAGTTTCTGCAAGGCTGCTAAATGGGACCAAAACATGAGCGAACTTCTTGTGACAAAAAGTAACTGGATGTTGTGCAAGCTCCCCATCCTTTTAGCTGAATATTAGGCTGACATCCTTGGTGTATAAAGAGTGTGTTTCCACTCTGGGAAATTCAGAAGCTTTGGAATACAGGCTGAATATCCGCCTGTGGCCAATTTCCAACAATCCTTATGTATGGTTATCTGTTACTATATATTCCTTGGCTTTCAGTTTATTTAAAACTGTTTACCATGGTGGAACACTGATCAAACAATGACCAACTGCAGTCTAACTGTTTCAAGAGCTCTTTAATCCATGTTGTCTGTATCACCACAAATTTCTTGCTCAGCTCACTGATCCACAAGATGCCACAGAAACTATTCTGATCATGGCTAAAGTTCATACACCTGCCTCACCCTACAGGACCATTAACATTTCTACAGTATTATAGTCACCATCTGTGATCCTTGGGAAATGCACTACAAGTTATACTAAAGGGTGAAACAACAGCCTACCTGAAGGAAGTGGTGATTTTCCCAGTATTTTATCCAGAAAATAAACAAGCTGGTACGTTCTCCAGGGGTTGATGTCCACTGCTTGAATTTTATTCATTTGTAAAGGGTCAGCTGCCCATAATACAGCCAAATTGTCTGCAGGCTTCATAAGGGAGTCTCCAGGTGAGAGATCAGGAAGATATGGAGGCCAGCCTGATTTATTCAGCCATGTGTCAAATTCTTTCCCTGTAAAATTAAACAATTTATGTTTGCTTAGCATGAAAACTTGGCTGGTCTACAAACGATCTTTGTTCACAAACAGTCAGAGGCACTTGCACATACATGCTAAGATCAACAAGTTTGAGTCTAAATTGATGTTAAAAAAAATGAAGACAGCATATAATATAAATGAAAATGGACGAGCAAGCAGGACAGAAACACAGTAAACCCTTAACCAAGTGTCAATTCAAGCAAAGTTTTGCAACAATCTCAAGCTTTACTTGCTAGTTCTAAAAAAATGAAATGCAAGTGCTACTGCAGATACTAGTCCAATGCGTTTTAGTGCTTTATACCATACATTCTATATACATGTCTTAAGATACATGTGCTTGAAGCAAGAGAATATTAATATTTATGAGTGTGTTGTACTTCCTTCTTGTATCACTGTAAAATGCTAAGTGTGTATTGTATTGCTTTTAGAATTTGTCACCTGATGGCCCAAGTCATGCCTGAAAAGGATCACTGGACCACACTACCCATCCACTTATGATAGAATGAATGAATAAATAAATTAAAAGTAGCATTTGATAACTTGCAACCCTCCATCTACTTTAGCTAAACCTTGATATTTTGGCCTTCTATAGCCCTCTCCTACCTCCAGTACTGTACACCCAAATTCTGCATACCTTTTCCAACCAATCCATGACCTTATGATTAACCTCCCACAAACAACTCTGCTTACTCATATCCAACAAATGCACCTCTCCACCTTAGCCTCCCATTACCAGAGGTTACATGAAGCTTGGCATGCTCCATACACCAAGTTTTCCACTTCTATTCCCTCTCCACATAAACAGTCAGATGCCCACTGCCAAGCCACATGTGCCATATTCTCTAGAAGCAGACGTAGGCATTGAGCAAGGTGCACCACTATCAGTGTTATCAGCCCAGCCATGTCAGTATTACAAACATCCCCAACTTGTAACTATCTGTCCATCTTGGGGCAATGTAGCAATTGCCTCATGTACACACACAACCCTCTCCTTCTAACACCAAACACTACAAAGTACAGTTGTGTACACTTACCATAAATGTAGATGCTCGAGTGTCTTCACTGATGCAGTCATCACTGTAGGGTTCTCCCCTGCTGGCAGGCAGTCCTCGGTCGGCCAGAATCCCAAACTCTGAGTCCGGCGTCGGCGGCTCAGCCATGCTCCCTGACGTCAGTGCGCCAGGAGTACAAAGCTGGCAGCCGACGCCATGTTCTCCAGTTTTTCTTGCCCCAGATGTCAGGAGTTCCAAAATGAGTATAACCCCATACCCTTTGCAAATACACCTCAGAAGAAGGGTGAAGAAGGGAACCACACAAAAGAAAAAATAAGAGGGGACAGGAGGGAGGATTTCAGACTGCAACAGTGAAGACACTCTAACATCTACATTTATGGTAAGTGTACACAACTGTACTATGTTAATCGTGTTTCACTGTTGCAGTCATCACTGTAGGGTTGAATCCCAAAGCAGAAGAAAAGGGAGGTGGTCATAAATTAGAGGGGGCAGCTAAAAGGCAAAGCCTGCCCTAGACTAGAGGTAGATTGTAGTGCTTAGAAAAAGTATGCACCGAACTCCAAGTTCAGCTTCCAAAATGTCTTTGGTAGGTACTCCCCAGAGGAAGGCAGCTGAAGTAGCAGCAGCCCTGGTAGAGTGAGTCCTAATACTTCCTGGGATTTATTTTCCATGGTGAGAGTAACAAAATCTGATTCCATGAGTGATCCATTTAGAAATGGTCTGTTTTGAAATGGCTTTGCCTTGGGAACTTGAAGCATAAGAAACAAACAATTGCTCTGTTTTCCTGATGTTCTTGGTTCTGTCTAGGTAAAAATGAAGTTGTCTGTGTACATCCAAGGAATGCAAGATCCCCCCCCCCCCCTATTTTGAGGATTGGGGAAAAAAGTTGGCAGGTCAATAGTTTGATTTAAAGCCACTTTGGAAACCACCTTAGGCATGAAAGTAGGATTAGTCCTTAAAGACACCCTGTCTTGGTGAAAAATAATATAAGGTTCCACAGCCATGAGAGCTTGCAACTCCGAAACTCTCCTGGCAGAGGTCAGAGCCAACAGGATGGCTGTCTTCCATGATAAAAACTTGATGTCAGATGTGGCAGCAGGCTCAAAAGGAGATGAAGTGAGTTTATCCAAAACATAGTTGAGATCCCAGGCAGGAATGGGTGGAGATCTAGGAGGCCTTAAATTATTAGCCCCTCTGTGAAACTGTCTCATGAGCTGCTGGGAAAAGATTGGAGGGTCTGTATTGTAATGAGCAGTGATAGCAGAGGCATGTATCTTTATGGAAGAGAAGGAGAGACCCTTATGTAATAGGTCTGTCAGGTATAGTAAAATCAGAGGTATATTAGGAGTAAGAGGAACCAAATCCTGAGCATGCATCCAGGTGCAAAATCTTTTCCATTTTCCTGCATAAGATTTTCTAGTGCTAGGGCGTCTGGCCTCTAAAATGACATCCATAACCTGCTTGGGTAGGAGAGAATTAATCATAGACCCTGGATTAGCCAGGCAGCCAGGCTGAGAGTTTTGACATGAGAGTGTAGAACCTGACCCTGGTGTTGGGACAAAAGGTTTTGAGTCTGAGGTACAACCCAAGGGGGCTCCTGAGAGAGGTTTTTCAGTGTTGGGTAACAAAACTGTCGAGGCCAATTTGGGGCCAGTAAAATTATCATCTTGGGCTTGTCCTGCTTGATCTTTAATAACACCCGTGGAAGAAGAGGTAGAGGCGGGAAGGCATACCCAGAGAGGTTCCCCAACTGAATGATAGTGCATCCACTTTCCATGCTAGCTCATGGAATGTCCTTGTGCAAAAAATCTGTAGTTGATTGAGGGGGGGATGCAAAAAGATCCATGTGCGGGCACCCCCAGACTGCTGTAATCATCTTGAATATTTCGGTGTCCAGCATCCATTCGTGTGGGTCTGACAGGTTCCTGCTCAGACTGTCTGCCAGGATGTTTTGTTACCCTGGTAGATACTGAGCTTGTTGGTCCACTTTGCAAGCTTGAGCTGTGTTCCATATGGCTAGTCTGCAAAGGGGGTAGGAGTGTGAACCCCCTTGCTTGTTTATGTACCACATAACTGTGGTGTTGTCTGTCCGTATCAGTAGTTGTCCTGGTTGTAGAAGATTCCTGAAGGCCAATAGAGCGTTCTGAAAAGCTAACATTTCCTTTAAATTGATACGCAGGTGCTCCTGATCCTTTGTCCAAAGGCCCTGTAGACATTTTCCCTGCAAATGGGCTCCCCATGCGTAATCTGAGGCGTCCGTGGTTAGTATCTGGCTGGAGGCAGACTGAAGGCTTTCCCTTTGTTTTGAATACATGCCTTGGTCCACCAAAGGAATTCCCTTTGTAGACAAGGCAGGACGGTGATCTGTGTGTCTAGACTGTGGCAATGCTGGGACCATACACTTTTTAGGTACCACTGTATTTTTCTCATATGTAGTCTTGCATATGGTACGAGAAGGATGCAGGAGGCCATGTAACCCAAAGCCTGCAGGAATTTCCTTGCAGACAGCTGAGTTAGTGACGCCACGGTTTTGAAAGTTGAAGCCAGCTGTAATTGTTTTTCGGATGTCAGAAATGCCATCTGGGTTGCTGTGTTTAGAAGAGCACCCAGAAAAATTATCTGTTGTGAGGGTATCAAATTTGACTTTATGTTCACAGTGAATCCCAGGAACTTGAGAAGATTCTGAACAATCTCTAGATGCTGGAGTAAGACATCCTTGCTGTCTGCTTGAATAAGACAGTCGTCCAGATAAGGGTAAATTTGAATTCCCTTGAGTCTGCAATAAGCTACTACTGGTGCCAGGCATTTGATGAAGACCCTGGGCGCAGTAGACAATCCAAAGGGCAGCGCAGAGAATTGTTAGTGCCTCGATCCGGCCTTGAACCTGAGGTATTTTCTGCACTCCTGTCTCATAGGAATGTGTAAATAAGCCTCCTTTAAATCCAATGTTACCATCCATGCATTTTTGCTCAACATTGGAAGTAGCTGCTGCAGAGTAAGCATCTTGAATTTTGGTATCTCCAGGAAAGTGTTCAAGACTGACAGATCCAGGATGGGTCTCCATGAATTTTGCTTTCTCGGGACTAGAAAGAGTCTTGAGTAAAAACCTTGCCCCATTTCTGAAAGTGGAACCAGTTCTATGGCCTTCATAGCCATGAGGGCTTCCACCTGGTTTAAGGCCTCTAACCATTGATGTTTTGGTAGATCCGGCCATCCGTTTGGTCTTGGTAGGGTATGAAAATGGAATTTGTAACCTCTTGAAACCACATCCAGAGCCCACTTGTCTTGGGTTATGTAAGTCCAATTTAGGTGAAAAAGAGAGAGTTTTCCTCCGAGAGGGGCTTCCAGGCAAGCCCAGCAGAGGGAGACATTGAACCTGTTTTCTATGAGTTTGAGGTCTGTCCTCTCCACCCCTAGGGGTGGAAGCCGCCCACTGTCTTTGTCTGTAGGAGGTCTGCGTTTGGGGCCTTCCTCTGGAGCGTCTGTATCTACCTCTCTGAGGCCTGTCTGAATTGGGAAAGGACCAATTTTTAGTTGGCCAATTCCTACTAAATCTGGGGGGCTGTACTTGTAAGAAATCCTTAACCATTTGCATGGATTTTGCTTTGTCACCTCTTCAGCCTTAGATCCAAACAGAGCATTATACTGAACAGGAGCATCCAATAACTTGGCTTTCACTTGATCAGGCAAGTTTTGTTCCTTTAACCAAGCATGTCTTCTACCTACAAGAAGACTCCAAAGCATCAAAACCACAGTGTAAACCATGCTTCCCTACCTGTTCAGTGGTATGCATTAAATCATGTAATTCCTTATTATCTGCACAAGCGGAAATGGAAGCTAGCTTTTGTTTCAAAACAGACAGTAGAAATTGCTGGTATTTTAGCATATGAAATTGACAGTTTAAAGCCCTAATAGATAAAGTTGAAGAAGTGTACACTTTTTTGCCCCATCTCTCTAAAGCTCTGGAATCATCTGTGGGAATGGGTTTTTAGCAGAAGCGGCCTTAACCCCCTTAGGGCCCTGAGAAATGGTTACAGGATCAGCAGTAGGATTCTTGTATAAGAACTGGTGAGAATCAGGAACCCTATAATATCTGTCTGGCTTAGCAGGAGCTGGAGGAACAGAGTCAGGAGATAAGTTAGCCTCCGAAAAGGCATCATCCACAATATCCAAAATAGGGGGGGTAGCCAGGGGTCTATGTTGGGGAAGAAGGAAATCCCTGAGTCTTTTCTTAGATTTCGAGTACTCCTGTCCTTCCCAGTGAAAATGTTCCCTCATTTCGTTTAAAGTTTCCCCAAATGAAAAATCCTCAGGTGGAGAAGCTGAAGGAATGGATTCCTCAGCATCAGAATCCTCATAAGGAGGGAAAGAATAATCCTGGTCAGAAGAAGACACTGAAGAAACATATGCCTGATCAGAAGAGTCATAATACAATTCCTGCCTTGGCCTTTTATCTGGTGGGGGATGTGAACCCCTAATCATGGTAAGTAAGTCCTCCGCCATCTTAAGTAACTGTTTTTGGGACTTGGGTCCCGGATCAGAAGAGGCCTGGGCTGAAGTCTTAGATTTTGAAGGAGTCTTTGCCTTTGGCTTTGATTTATCAGAAGCTGTGTAGGACTGAAAACCCCCTCGGAAGCCGGTACCTGCACAGCGGCTCCGGACCCATCCGAAGGAGCATTGTCCGAAGGTCCTGCAGCTGAAATATTCAAAGGCCTAGTTGGCTCCTCGTGGGAGCCCGTTTCGGCCATTGGTTCCAAAATAGCCGACAGGGGCTGCGAAAGCACCTCACTGATGACGGCCGAACCTGAAGCTGGCTCTGCTTGTAAAACGTAGTCTGTTTTGGACCTCGGAGGCCTGTCTTTATCCTTGTGTCATTTGTGAACTCCGGTAGTCGGAAGCGTGTCCGACGACATTTTGTAATTAAATCGTCTACCGAAATAATGAAAAGCAAAATCATACCTTCGTTTAATCGTACGTTGGTTAAATCTAGCACAAAACCGACAACTAGCTACGTCGTGGTCAGGGCCTAAGCAAGGAATACAGTAAGAATGGAAATCCTTATGAGGTATTTGCTTCCCACAAGAAATACAATTATTAACTTTTTCTGACATTGGACTGGAGCAAGAAAAAAGTTTCCCCAACGGGGTACTTAGCTTTGAGTAGAAGAAGTAAGTCTTCGGAATGAAGTACGTAAAAAATTTGTCAGGAGTCAGCCGACCGGCACTTGTGAACTGCTTTCACCGCATGGCAAGAAAGACTGGAGAACATGGCGTCGGCTGCCAGCTTTGTACTCCTGGTGCACTGACGTCAGGGAGCATGACTGAGCCGCCGACGCTGGACCCAGACTTTGGGATTCTGGCCAACCGAGGACTGCCTGCCGGCAGGGGAGAACCCTACAGAGATGACTGCAACAGTGAAACACGAACATCCTGCGAGAGATGCACTTATCTAGCCAAACTGGAGGTAAAGCTCTCTCCAACCAAGACCAAACTCGACAGTCAAGAGGAGAAGGTAAACACTTGCACCACACCATACTCATCACATAGTCCCTCTAAACCTACACCACAAAAATTCACATATAGAAACACAAAAACATTTCCGGAGGCTCTCAATAATAATCCGCTCAAGCAACAGAGACCTCCAAAGCAGAAACGCAAGCAACCCCCCTCCAACACAACCCAAATGACACACAGCCCACAGACTCAGTGTGCCACTCAACCACAGCCTATAAGGCAAAACAACGTACCAAACACACTAGTCATAGGTGACTATAGTGAGGCACACTGCTATCCCACTCACCAGGCTAAACAAGGTTATTGTCAGCTGCCTGTTGGGTGCCAGGATCCACCACATAACCCACGCACTCAGGTCACTCCACAAGTACAAATATGACTCTTGTCACGGTTCATGGTGGTGTGAATGACCCGAGATGTACCTCCCTGGACTACATGAAGAGAGTCATGGAAGAGCTCTCTGATCTTGTAGCCCAGGCAGGTATGACCCTAGCCCTGAGGAGCATCCTGCCATCGCCCAGAATGATACTGCAGTACAAGGACAAAATGATTGACTTCAACAACTGGCTAAGCTTCTGGAGTCATTCTAAGGGGATCCAGTATCTGTCTGCCTGGGACAACATGGTCAACAGACAACAATGCTTTGCCAGAGATGGCCTGCACCTGTCGCCCATGGGATTCCGGATACTGGCGAAGGCTCTTTCCACCCCTATAGTGCCGTTTTTAGGCAAGGTTCAAATGACAAATTCACCACCGTAACAGGAAGAGGCAAGCAAAAACTGAAGGTAATGCTACTCAATGCTAGAAGTCTAAATCTCAAAATGCATTCCCTCAAGGCACTCTAAAATGGAGAACATAGATATCTGTGCAATGATTGAGACCTGGCTCAAGACTCCAGAGAGCACCCCTGCATACCAGGTTCTAACTCGTACCAGACTTTTCAGGTCATCTAACCTGGACCGGAACACCAAAGGCAGAGGTGTGTCCATATTCATTAAGGATATCCACACCTCCAGGCTAGTTGCTCAGCATAATGCATCCAAGGTTATCCAAGTGCAACTAACTCTGGGCAAAACTGCAACCCAAACTGTAGCTTGCTATAGATCCCCCACCATGTCCCAGGATTCCCACTCCTCTTTTCTTGATATACTGGAAAATATTAGGGCTCAGCCAAACATCCTAATAATGGGTGAATTCAACTACCTCACCGTTAACTGGGAAAACTACTCATGTACCAACTCCTTCGCTCAACACTTTCTGGAATTCATAAATTCCAATGCCCTGGATCAACTTTTCCACACTCCCACCAGGGGCAACAATATCCTAAACCTAGTAATTACCAACATGAGTGACCGGTGTTCCACATCTGAAGTCAATTCCTCGTTGGTAAAACCTGACCATAAGCTAATCACCCTAGATATCCACATCCTACACCCACCCTCCCCATTAATGAAACCATGGTAAAACATTTCTTCAAAGCCAACTTCATGCTTCTTAAGATCATGCTTCTTAAGACAGAAGTGGCGAACTTCATGACACCCATGCAGATGGACAATACAGTTACAACTGCTGAATCCTACACAAATGCACTCTATAAGCACTTACATGAGTGCATGGATAGTGCTATCCCAAACAGAACCAAGATGCTATCCTCCAAAAAAGGAAGCCAATCTGGTAGTCCCCTGCCATAAACAAACTCTACAACAGAAGGAAGAAACTGTTGCAATAGAGAGTAAAATCCCATGAGTGGAGAAGCTCCCTGGTCAGCCTCAGTAAGAAGCTGAGATCCCTTATAAGATCCTCCAAAGCTAGCTATGAAAACAAAATTGCCACTGATTCCAAGGACAACCACAAAGCATTCTATAGCTATGTCAAGAATCTCAATGGCAACACCCAGATCTGCTCTGAGTTACAGCACAATGGCAAGAAAATTACAGAACCAACTGATATTGCCAACATCCTGGCAGATAGGTTCAGTGCCAACTTTAACCCCCTCTCACCCCCTAAAGGGCCCATATCTATACAGGAAGAATGCAGAGTCCCTGTAATCACAACTACGCAGGTAAAAGCTGCACTCTCTAAAGCCAAAAACACAGCATCCATGGGACTGGACAACATCCCAGGCTGCATTTTACACGAACTTCAGAATGAACTGGCTCTCCACCCAAGCACCATGGTCAATCATAGCCTCACTTCAGACTTTGTGCCTACTGAATGGCACACACCAACAGTTATCCCACTCCACAAAGGGGGAGCCACCACTGATCCCGGGAACTATCGTCCTTATTAGCCTGATGAGCCTGGTCTGCAAGGCCATGGAAAGTATCATCATGGAACTCAAACAAAGACATTGGTAACCTCCAAACTCTGGACCCCACCCAGTTTGGGTTTGTGAAAGGCAGAGCATGCCTCCTGAATCTGATCGACTTCTTTGAGGCAGTCACCAAAGCCGTAGACGAGGGTAAGGTGGTTCAGACAGCCTATCTTGACTTTGCCAAGGCTTTCAACGTCATCCCCCATTCTGGAATTATAGCTTAACTCACTAAACTAGGTATAAATCCCTACGTCACAAGATGGGTTGCCAACTGGCTCACTGGCAGAACCCACACAGTAAAAGTTGCAGACTCCAAATCTGATTTCAAACCAGTGACAAGTGGAGTACCACAGGGTTCAGTCCTGGGACCTCTCCTGTTTGGTATCTACTTCTCTGAAGTACAGGTCAACACAGAAGGCCTTTGGCTAATGAAGCTCGCAGATGACTGCAAACTAGGAGCCATAGTAGAGTCCCTAAATGATGTGGACATCCTACAGAAGGGCCTCATTAAGAGATGCCTGGTGTCAGAGCCATGGCCTCAAGCTCAATGCCAAAAAGTGCATGGTCATCCCCTTTGGTAAAAACTATGTACCCATGAACTACCACATAAAGTGATAGTCTACTTAATGCCGAATGTGTGATAAGAGACCTTGGGATCCAGGTGGACAGTAGTCTCTCCTTTAATAATCACATCGCCACAGTAGTCAGGAAATCCTTCTATGTGGCACACCTCCTCACAAAATGGTTCATACAGGAAAAAAACAGGTCATTATTCCCCTCTACTCGACACTCATTAGATCCACTATAGAGTACAACTCCCCTTTTGGAATGTACCTAACAAGACATCTGCATCAGCTGGAAAGACCACAGAAGTACCTCACAAAGAGGATTACTGGCCTCAAACAGATGCCCTACACTGACAAGTCTCAAAAAACTCCAGCTTTACTCCATAGCTTATCACCTACTCCGAGCTGTTCTCTGCCTAACATATAAAGCTATGTCAAACCCAGAGCTGTAGGACATGCTACACCTAAAGAAATCCCAATCCCTCCGAGCTACACGCTCCTGGGACTTAAACCTTGTCACCATAATAAACAGGACATGCTGGAAAGATAGATTCCTGCCCCAGAGACTTCCCATACTCTGGAACAAGCTACCCATCTATGTCAAGCAAAGTTCCTCATTAGCACTCAAGAAAAATCTTGAGTGGATGGAAAATAGGAAATGCACCCCAGGGATCACTTCTGTGGCTCTGCTCAACAGAGGCACAGGAAAATAACTTTTGTGGGTGGCGTAACCAGGGAACCTTGTTGGCTAGGCTTACTTAGGCCCTTGGGCAGACAGCCTAGTACCTTCCTATGAACCTAAAACTTTTGCATCATGTTACCACCCATCAAGTTCATCTACCTTGTCTCTTAAGATCAAGAAAACTAAGCTTTTTTTTTTTTTTTTTTTTTTTTATAAATTATCTAGACTAAATGCTGCCCAATCTTCTTGTCCATTCTCAGTGGTACAACTGACTTGGATTTATGGAAGCAAAACCATGGCACTTCTCCAAAAAAAAAAATCACAATTTTTAGCATCAGAGACAATAGTTTCCTTACACTTTCCAAAACATGCATGCAGTCATTTGCAAATTTAAATGACCACCTCATAGCCCTACTTCCAAAACAAGGACATCTCCTTAATTCTTTGTTTCGGAGACAACATAATCACAATGGTGATCATCAGGAATAACGGGAGATGAAAATTACATAATTAACACAGTGATGAAGCTGAGTGATCTGTGCATACGCTCTTCAATCAGAAGGATTTAGCTACACACTCAGGATAGCTTAGTACCCACAATATCCATACCTCCAACTCCTCCCTCACTCCCATAATGCTGTTCTCTATATCAAGACCTGAAATGCCATTCACATGTGAGTAAGAGAAAGCTTACAAATTTCATATTCCATAGA
Source organism: Protopterus annectens (assembly GCF_019279795.1). Classification (NCBI taxonomy): domain Eukaryota; kingdom Metazoa; phylum Chordata; order Ceratodontiformes; family Protopteridae; genus Protopterus; species Protopterus annectens. Next base: position 185,592,313 of record NC_056739.1, on the reverse strand, counting down.
GCAGTTAAATGAAACTTATGCACTCACCATAACAATAGATCTTTGTTGTTTGTTTCAGTCTAGTTCAACCTGTGGGAATTTGGATCAGACACTGGACAATTCTAAAGCTCAGATATGACACTGGGCAATTCCAAGGCTTCCATCCTGTCTTGGTTCTGCTTCTCTTACCCATAAGCCCCTGCTCCTCCATCAACTCCCCAGATCAGGTTTGCCCCTGGAGTCAAGATATAATGATACATGTCCAACTAGTCCACTCCTCTTCCACAAACACAAGGAAAACGCCCAGGGGGAAATGCGACACTCTAGGAGAGTAGAAGGAAAAATCCTCTGCTAACCAGTCAATAGAGGGAAAGACATGGCAAATCAACAAGAAGGTCAGGGGCAGGAAGGTTGAACCAGAGACAGACAACACGGATCAATTATGATGAGTACATAACTTCCATATTCAATGGTGTCTGCTCAGTCTGGATTAAACCTGTGAGACAGAGTCCCCAGCCACAATAATTCCCCTGAAGGAACTAAGGAAGGATTTTCCATAACGCAGTATAACCAAATGAAGCCCTGGACCTAGACTGAATGTCCGGCTTACAATGCCGAAAAAAGTGTGGTGGCCCAGCCAAGTAGCAGTAGCACAAATATCTTCCACAGGCACCGTAGAAAGAAAAGGTGTAGAAGTAGCTACAGCCCTTGTTGCATGACCTTTGGGTTTGTGTAGAATAATCCTGCCTTTCAAAGAATATGCAAACAAAATATAAATCTGAAAATTACTTGGATAAAGTTACTTTAGATGCAGGACAGTCCAGCCTGGATTCTGAAAAGGAGACAACTGGCTAGATTTCCTAGAAGACTTGGTACAGATAAAATTTTAGATGCCTATGCAGGTCCAAACAATACAAAAGGTATTCACCTTTGCTGGAAAAAACCCACAGGAAAATAAATGGAACTATTAAGGTTATTCTCGGTAGCTACCTTAAGTAAAGAAGGGTTTGTACAAAGAAAGACCCCATCCTTATGAAATACTAAGTAAGGACAGGAAGAATAAAGTGCTTGCAATTCTGAAACGTTTGTTTTTGGAGGGGTTTACCTCTACCAAAGTTTTCCAAGACAACAGCTTCAAAACAGTGGAGGCTGAAGGTTCAAAAGGGGGTGACAGTTAAAACCTGAAGAACAAAAGGTAGATTCACAGGAAGGACCAGATCCCATACTGGAGGATGGTGAAAAGTACCTTTAAGAAAAGCCAAGGACATCATGAAAGAAGTCAAAGACATACTATCTCTACCCATATGAAAGTTCTAAATAGCCGGTAACTGTATTTTGACAGTATAGAAGCTAAAGTCTGAGACAAACAACTCAGCCAGAAAGTCCAAGACAGACTCCAAAGGAGACAGAGAAGGGGCAAAGTCCCAGAGCCTCCTCCCACAAAACTAATCTCTTCCATTTACTGGTATACACTTTAGAGTCTTTGAGAAGAGGACAATATGTGAACTGTGAAAGCTTGGGATTCTTAGCCATCAGGGACTGAAGATTGGGGGGGGGGGGGGGGAGGACCCAGCCCAGCTGGATGAGAGAGGGGATTCAGAATGGGATCCAAAACCCAAGGGGGGGGGGTGCTTCAGAAGAGGCTGAGGAAGGGAAACCACACCTGGTGAGGACAAAAGGCAACAATGATCACCGAGGCTCTGCAACAGGCTACTTTCTGAAGAAACTTCACTATCAGGGAATCCAGGGGGAGGCAAGTGTAAAGGAGACCTGGAGGTCAAGCCAATGTCAGAGTCTCTGGGAGCTTGTCTTGGGAGGGGGAACAATGGCATAACAGCCGTTGCACTTGGTGTGTGACAGGAAAGCAAACAAGTTGTAACACAGTGTCTCAGTGCTGAAAAATCTGAGCTGCCACCACCGGATTTTGAGACCACTGGTGAGGCAATAAGATACCTCTGCTGAGGCTGTCGACCAGAATGTTGGACCGCCCCAGGATATGTGTTGCCATCAAAAAACGCATAATAGAGATCACCAGTGTCAAACCCTCATGGCTTCCCAACAAAGAAGGTAAGAACAGGACATACCAGACAACAGACAGGTCTGTACTGCAATAACACATCTTGGAAGGCCATCCTGAAAAGCAATCAACACTAAGAGACCCACTCACCTCTAGAACACTGATGTGAATGTGAGCCTCTGTCAAAGACCAATACCCTTGAATTGTCCTCCCTTTGAAATGCCCCACACCCCACCCCAGGAGGCAGGCATCCATTACTGTGGCCAAGGAGAAGGAATTACAAAACAGTCTCCCTTGTACTACTAATGGAGGCCAACCACCACTAAATCTGGTCGTGACATGCTCTTATCAGCCATAAAGGGAAATGTAACGGATGAATTAGGAGGGACCACTGAACAGCCATAGTCCACTGCAGGGTCCTAATATATCTGGCTACAGGGACCAGTTCTATCAATGCTACCATATGACCCAGAAGCCTTAGAAGTGTATGACCTGGAGGTTTTGGCGTTGCAAGCACTGCCATGGCCTGAGCTCAAAGAATGAAAACTCTGGATCTTGGGAGCCTGGCAATTTGATGGACCATGTCCAGATGGCATCCTATGAACTTGCACAGACTGAAGGCTCAACTTGGGGTAGCTGACTACAATGCCTAAGCTGTTAAATAGTAGGAGCAAGAAATCCCTGGCCAAGATCAACATTGTCTTTATGGAAGAGGTAAGAAGCCAATCGTCCAGGTACAGGAAGACCTGAAAACCCTGCAGCCAGAGCCAGGATGTGAGCACTGCCATGCACTTGAACATCTAGATGTGATGGTAGGAGTCCTTGAAATCTAGAGAGCATACCCAATCATCATTCCTCAGATGAGGCAATATGGACTGCACCATGACCGTTGGTAACTTGGTCTTTTTGATGAACTGGTTTACCTTGCTTAGATCCAAGATTGGTCTGATATCCTTTGTTTTCTTTGGTACCAAAAAGAATGTGGAATTGACCCAAGATCCTATCTAGTCTCCTGAACGACCATTTTGAACAGCTTTTGGATCTCTGCAGCTGTGTAAAGTCTCTGATGGGTTGGAATATCTGGCAGGCATGACACTTCTGAAGAAAATACCTTGTTGTCAAGTGTGATAAGTAGATAACAGCCCTCAAAGCAAAGATGGGGGAGGATTAGGACTGCTTTCCCAAAAGACCCAGTGCCAGAAACTCCCTGTTTGGGAGGGGGGATTGAGGAGCTCTACTCAGAAATCTACTTTTTGTTGGCTGCCACTATGGCATTGAGGGCCAAGCCCTTGCAATGAGTCCTGCCTTTGGGGGGGGGGCAAGAACTATGTCTGGCTTACGAGGAATAGGTTCTACTGTGTCAGGTTCCTTGCAGGATACACGAAATATAGGAGGGCATCTGTCGGAGGGAACTACCCAGGGCATGGATGGGCCTATGCCAAAGTCCTCCAGAAAACCTGGCTCCTCTGGAGAGGGGCCTTTGGAGGTTCAGCCCCCATGCTGGTGAAGCACCTTCAATAAATCACCAAAAGAGGTGTCATCACGCAGAGACTTGGGGGAAGCCTCTCCTTCCTCGAGGTCAGTATCTTCAGTGAGGGATATCTCCACAGAATCCATGTGCTTACTCTTGCACTCTTTTTCCCCAAAATGTCTTGCTCTGATGAAGCTGGAGGAGAGGGGGAACAGTGGGACAGACCCACCAAGGGGGAACCTGAAGGCTAGTTGACGGAGACAGTCCAAGAGCAGCCTGATGCCTGGTCAGAGGAACAGATTAAAACTGGGAGGGGTGCAGGCTGGAGACATATGACCCTTCTCTCTAGAACAGAACACCCAAAGTTCTGAAAGATTTTGCATACTTTGAGTGAAGTTAATGAACTGCCCTGTTCTCCAAATGGAAGATGTACACAGCAGATAAGGGAACCTTGCCTGAACTACAACTAAGCCAGAATCAAAGATCTGTGCTAGACAAACTGCCCTGTTCTCCAAATGGAAGATGTACACAGCAGATAAGGGAACCTTGCCTGAACTACAACTAAGCCAGAATCAAAGATCTGTGCTAGACAGTCTAACATGAAAGGGTTAAGTCTTCGAGAAAATGCCCGCACCATAAAATAAAACCAGTTATCTTTGTACTTTGCCTCTGGGCAGAAACAATGAGGTGGGTGACCTTAAAAGGGTAGGAATGACCTTGGCCATTAAAGGAAGAGACGCCATATTGTCAAGTGGAAGGCGTGAATAGCTGGGTGAGGCTTGTGAGACAGTGGGAGTGCAGGGTTCTGCACGCCTTCAGATATAGAAACTTTTCCAGAGGCAGCTGCTACAACAGGGGTAGCCACATTTGGCAGGGCCAAAATGAGGACACCGGAATTACTTTGATCTTGTAAACAGTCTCTTTCTGAATGAACCTGGGTATCAAATGAAAGTGTGAAAGAATAAAGGAGAAATGGGGGGATGACCTCTGAACTGCAACATCTTTATGTAATATCTATAAAGGGGTTATCAAAGAAAAAATGTTGCTGCATTTGGCAATGGTCAGGGATTCAAACGAGACAGACCACTCAAGAATATGACTGAGTGTTTCCTAAAGAGTTGTCCTCCTCAGGAACATGGGCTGCTACAACTAAGTGACTAGATGACATGGCCCCTCTCCTAAAACTTCAGTTTCCTCAGCAAAAGGGGGTAAAGGGCGGGTACTGCCCTGCTTGTTTACTAACCATGCAACCATGTTACCGGTATGCAATGCAAAGTTACGTTATGGACAAATATAATGAAGGGCTTACAGTGGCAAAAGGGCTGCTCCCATCTTGCGCATATTTACATGCAACTTTAACAATTCTGCTCTGATAAAGATGGCTCAGCCTAAGAGCAGACACGTTTGTGGTGACGGTTGCCATAGGTAACAATGCTGAAAGGGCCACCCAGATTCAAACTGAGATGCAAAGCTGCCAGAGAAGGTGTGAATTGTACATACTTGAAAATTCTGATCCTAGAAGATATTCTCACCTTGTTCTTAGAGCTCGTAGTAACACCAGCATGCATGTGGAATTAAGAACTATGCCAGAGGAGAAAAGGAGAAACCATCCCCTGCAGTGGAGGAATCCTTTCCAGAGTTATGCTTACTTTGCAAACCAGTCTCTCTAGCAAACATCTTATGAATGCTACATGGATTGCAATGTCTATCTGAAACTCTGCAATGTTCACCATGGTGTGCAAGGTCAGAATGAACAGGCTAACGATCTTCTTGCTATCAGATTCTCAAAAGGTAGAATCTGCCAGGAACCATTCACAGACGGGAGAAATGGTTTCTGCAACCACTGCATTGCTGTTACCACACAGGGTCTAAAATTAAGTGTGTGGCTCCTACCCAGATGCATAAAAGTTTCTTCCTATTTTGATATGCAGGTGCACCTTTTGGAGGCTGAAGACCAACAAATTTTCCTTTGTGAGACGAGGACCAAAAGGTGATGAAGGCTCTGGGTTCAAGCCCCCTAGGGGTTGTACACTGGCACATCGTTTTTACAGTGGGTTAGGTATTTCATGACCTTTGCACCAAGTTTGGCATTTACTGCAAAGGACTCTGACCTTGTTCCAAGGGTACAGGGTTTTAATCTTTCAACCTTTCATTTGCCTGTGTGACCTTGAACAGGTCACTTAGCACTTTGGGGCAGCTGGGAATTTGGGCTAGGTTCCTTAATGGTCTACTGGACTGCACTCCTATTAACTACCTATGAACCCATGTCTACACAGACAGCATGTAGAAAGGTGTTTTGAATAGGAATTCATTTAGCCCACTCGTGTCTGTATTGGTCAGAGGTCCTTTGTTTTCACAGCTACTAGAAAGAATCTGGAATATCTGGTCCATCTCTTGTCTGGTGGGACCTCCTGGACAATTTCCTTTATCAGGACATTTGACTCCTGCAATCTGGCCACACACATGTAAAAGTGTGGAATGCTGGGATGGGAAAGGGAGGGTGGACACTGAGGGAACAAGGACTAGGATTCTTGTGTCCTATAAACATAGCATCACCGGCCCTGCATGGCGGCCCATCCAAGCAAGCAGATGGACTAACAGATGGTCAAATACCTCCAGATCAGGACAGTCATTTAAGTCTTCAGGGCTATTGCTGTTCTGTGATCCCCAGAAACAGAGGTACAAAAGCCCTGACTCCAAGAATTTTGACCTCTAAAAGGATGTCTATTCTGGGATGAGCAGCAGCAGCTTCTCTGGTTTCTACCAGATACTGGCACCTTTGCTATTGCTGGCCCCATCTAAACCACAGCAGCTTGTTACTTTTCTGATTGTTTACAAATTAGAGTATTGTGGTGCTTGAAAACGGATGACAAAGGATGTTGTGATCTTACCATCCTGTTCACTTTCCTTTAGCTTTCTTTCTGAAATGGAGATTGAACAAGTCAGTAATGTTAAGAGAAGCAAAAAAGACACCTGGAAAATCTAAGCCAAGTCACGGTAGTAAACAGTAATGATGAAAATTGCTGTTCTTGCTGCACTGTTCAAAGCAGTGTGTGGTAGATGCACTTGGTGGTTACACAAAGTAAAGAGCAAATGCTTGGGATGCTAATTTGTTCCTGTTCTTGGTCTCCTTTGGCAACTGTTCTAGTACACTGTTCAACTCATATAGGCCATACTAGAAGTGGGGCATATGTGACAAAACTCACCCAAACTGTGGGGGAAAAATGGAGAACATGAGAATCTGCTTTCCTGAAGTGGTCAAGTGGCTCAAAACTCCTCGTTTGTAGGGTGAACTACTGGACTCTTGAGGTGTTGCTTCTCTTAAAAGGTATCCCACACCTCAAAGGAATACACAGTTGGAGTCCTAGCCTAACTCATATATCCCAGTCCTTGGTAGACTGATGAAGTCTTTTTTTTTTAAAGTCTGATGAAGTCTTTTATTTATTTATTTTTTTTAAGATGAAAGCACTCAAGAGAATAAAGTTTTTGTTTTTATATTTTATTCATTGCTGCATGTGGCAATCTCCCCTTGGTAGCAGTACCGTTTTCTCGTTGCAGTTCATAGTGACTGGAGGATTTTGTCTTCCCTCACAGGCACAGGGGCTACCACAATAAGTTATTTCCAGGTCTGCTAAATAATGAGAGTTACCAGTTTTCCTCGACTGCAAGCAACACCCAAGAGGAATAGGGAAACATCCAAAAGGCCTCCTGCAGGATCTGGTCACACACCAGAGGTGTTATGTGCCATTCTTCCGCTTTTACTCAGCAGTTCTAGGATTTCCCAAAACTCTGGGTCATCAGGGGAGATGTAGGATATTTGTTCCACTGTAGTTTTGAGGTTGGGGTTAGCAATTCCAACAAGGAATCAATCCACCTCCTCATGAACTTAGGATTACATCCTTTCCTCAGTGAAACAGAGTATACATGATTAGTCTAGATAAACTCACTTTAGCTAGCAGATATAGGAGACTCTTTTTTCTAGTAGTTTATTCAGTTAAGCAGGTAGATGGATGAGTGTTCTAGATGCTTCTGGAATCCAATCCTTTCCAAAATGTCATAGATGAAACCAAGGCCCTGACAGATTGTTCCTTAACACAGCTTACAATAGTTCTGTTGTGGCAGGAATGGCAAAAGGTAATAGCTACAGACTATCATTTGGAAGTGGTGCATTTTGACGCATATTGTCCCCTCTTACCTTCAGAGGAAATGAACGACTGATCGAAGTTCTGAGAGATTTTGTTTTGATAAGATAGTACCAGAGTTGTCTGTGGAGATTCAAGGTATGAATTATCCTTTCTCCCTCATGTTTTGGGTTTAGGAAAGAATAGAAGATGACTAGTTTGGCTTAAAGTAATGGATATCAATTTAGACATAAAAGGACTTGTTCTCAAAGAAACCCTGTCTCTACAGGAAATGAGACAAGTTGACCCACCACAAGAGCTTGCAACTTGGATGCTCTTCTTGCAGAGCTCAGAGCAATTAGTAAAACTGTTTGGCATGAGAAGAACCTCAAATCAGCCCGATGAGCTGGTTCAAATGGTGAAAGTGTTACTTTCTCAAACATTAAGATTCAGAGAGCTTCCACTGATTTTCTTGGAGGCCTCTTATGCAAAACCCCTTTCAAAAAACATTTTGACATGAGAATGCCTTGAAAGAAGGGGATCCATGAACAGACATGCCGAAATGGCTGACAAATGGATGCTGATGGAGGAGTAAGTCCATCCATAGGAAAGTAACTCATAAAGGTTGAAAACCCATGGAAACACTAACCCTGAATGGGTGCTGATTATGTTGCTGGCACCAATTAGAAAACTGCTTATACATGATTTCCTAGTAACAGGCTTTCTTGCCTTCATTAATACTTGCTGCACATATGCAGTAAACTGGCGCCTAAAAACTACAATACCCCATCATTCAGGCAGCTAGTTCAAGTTGTTTGGAGTCCGGACATATCAAACACCCCTATTCTTGTGTGAATAGACTCAGTCTGTGAGAAAGTTTGTGGTAATTGTCCCTGGACCATTCCAAATGACAGGAGAACCCAGTGTTGCCAAGGCCAGAAGGGAATCACCACAATCATCATGAGAGATTTCTTCTTAATCTTCAGAAACACCTGCGATATCAAAAATGGTGGATAAACACAGAAACATTCCTGTTCAAGGAAAACAGGCAGCTGTCTTCCAGACCTTCATGCCTAGATTGCTAGAGCAAAATTTTGCCAGCTGATTGGTAAATATACTTTTGGAACTCCCCACAAATGGATCAAATCTTAGAAACCAAATCAAGGGGCCTTCCATTTGTGAAGGTTTGTCCTTGTCCTGCTCAGCTTGTGTGCTACACAGTTTTGCACGAGCAGAATGCAGGATGCCTGTAGAGTGAGACTGTGCTGCAAAAGATGCATCTCATGCTCAAATGGCTAGTCAACATAGGGGAAAAAACTGGCTCCCTCTTGCCTATTTATGGGGTCTATATCACGGTGTCAAACATTAAAAAGAGCGAACGCTCTTGCGTCGAACGGAAATCACAGAATATTGACCGGTAGGAACAGCAATTTTTTTCCCCCAAGGACAAAAATTGCTGTTTGTGTACAACATTCTGTGGTTTCGGTTTTTAGAGTTCAACGTAAGAGCGTTCATTCTTTTTAACATTCAACTTCATGATATAGATCCTATTTATGTACTTATGTACCTCATTAATGCTGTATTGTCTATAACAACTTGAATTGCTCCTGGGGATCAGAGGTGATTCAGGCAGTCAAGTGCCTTGATAAGGGCTAGCATTCTCTTTTAGGTTTCTGTGCCTATCTTTGTTGTACCAGATACCTTGCACATTCTTTCTCCCTTAACACTGCTCCCCAAGGAAAGTCAGAGGCATGTATGATGACTGACTGCTTTTGTGCAGGAGGGGAGAAAGAGATCTGGATTCAGGGACATTTGATAAAAGCGATTTTTGTCTTTTCACAAATTCCAGAACTAGAATCTGAAAAGATAATGAATGGGTGCAGAGACCAGATACCACTGCATTGTTCTCATGCAGAGTCTTGCCATATTTATCATGAGAATCACAAGATGCCATGAGATCCGGAATCCTGAGGTATTCCCTTGCAGTGACCAGTCTTGCATGGAGAACCCTTGGAATAGATCTAAATATATATATTTTTTTCTATGGAAGAAACGCTCTCTGTATTGAGAAATCAAGCAAACACTATGAACAATAGAATGTGAGATGGAGTCAAAAATACTTTTGAACATGCTCTTAGAATGCTAACCCGCACAGGACATCTCTCACCCCAATGAAAGATTTATGACACTTGAAAAAGACTTTGCAAAGATAAACAATTCATCTATATACAGAAAAATGCTGATACCACGTAGCCTGCAATGGGCTATGACAGGAGATGAACACTATGTGAACACTCCTGGAGCAGTGGATAGCCCAAAGGGAAAGGCAGAGATCTGATAATGCAATCCAGACACACAAAACCATAAGAGCCACCTGAAATCTTGATGAACAGGAATGGGATAAGCATCTTTTAAATCTAAAGTTACCAATAACTCAAATAAGTACAAAGGGATAACAGGTTGTGAGGTGACAGCAATTTGAACTGGGTACTATCACATACTGGTTTAGAAAAGGAGGTCCAGAACCAGTCTCCAGGCATCATCTTCCTTTGACACCAAAAATATTCTTGGGGGGAAAAAAAAAAAAAAAAAAAAAAAAACTTTTCATCTGGGACAGTGCAGCTGTTTCGATTACCCCCTGAGGCAGCATATGCTGTAAGAGATGAGAGAACAGAGGTTTGTGGATGTGGAATAAACTCCCTGGAAAGGGGGAGGATTTCTTCCCACTGTATCTGTAACCTTGCTGAACCAGCTTCAGAACCGATTTGTCACAATCGGTTACCACAGAGAGAAACGGGAATTCAGACTTTCTGGAAGGGATAAGAGACTGCCAGAGTAGGAGGAGGGGGAAGCTCCCTTATATAATCACTGTGCCTTATTTGACTGCCCTTTGGTTTTGGGGGCTCCTGACTTTTTTTTTTTTTTTTTTGGAAGCTCCAAGCCAAGTTTTTTTTTTAATGTCTGCTTACCAGCATCTTGCAGAAACTATTTACTATGCTTCTTAGCAAAACTGGATGAGGAAGTAGAAAATCCCTTGGAACATTTGGAGTTGGGCTGAAAAAAATCAGACCCCCCTGTATCAGTTTACTGCTCTAAAAAACTTTTGCAGAAGAGGGTCCAAAAACTAAGTCTCCAAACCAAAGGAGAATTTAAAACCTAATTTTTTACATCTTCAGAGAGGTTTTGAGAATAATGTGAGGCAAACCTCACAGTACCAGTGGCAACAGTCCAGTATTTAGTTTCTACAGATAATTATACACACTTTAAACAGAGTAGTGACCTGAGAAATGGAAGAATCAAAACCATACAAAACGGGTTTTTCCTCACAAGAGATAACGGCAAATAAAACAATTAGCCAAAGTAAACTAACATAGGAGCCTGACAATTAAATTCTAAAACTTAAACTTGCAGAAGCATACACTTTTTTCCCCAAACTCGACTGTTTTACAATCTTTGTCTGATGGGGAAGGATTAGAATTAACAAAATGCTTGGCAGCAGCTGCATTAACTAAAACTATAGCTGCTGGGTCAAGTCTGGGATGAGTGTATGCAAGACTAAAAAAACGAAGGAACCTTGCACATTTGTGGTCTTGTTTCTTCAGGCGCAGCAGGCTGGTTATCAGGAAAACCACAGGATATGACTAACACATCCTCCAATGCAAACAGCATGGAGAAGGGATGGAGGTTCTTGGAATTCCAATTGTAACAGTTCATATAATTTTCTGAGGGACTGAGAAACCTCAGTGTGCTCTCTTGCTGTAAACACTGGCACATTCTGGAAAGTCTCACAGGAGGTGGATCCCTCACAGGGAGATTCAGATATCATGCTCTCCTGATTCTGAATCAGAAATCAGAGGGGAAAACCCTGCATCTGTCCCATCACATGCTCCTCCCATGTCCTGAATCTCTTCTTAAAAAGAGGAATCCCTTTTATTTTACCAGAAGTTACATGCGCAGAAGCATCAATAGCATGTAAAACTAAGTGTCCAGTGGAACTGGTGCAGGAGAAGTGTTTAGCATTTGGTTTCTTTTTGACATAAATATTGGAGCAAACAGGATTATTAATGGCAGCAGCTTATCTAGGGATGGGTGCAACATTCTGGCTAACCAGGAGCACATTCCTCACCCCATCCCCAAGGCCAAGTGGAGTGGCTCTCCTTGCCTACTGAGATGACCCAAATAGCTGCAAAGAATGTGGCTAACATCTGATCTGACGTGGTCAATCTTCATTCATTCTTGACGGTTGGCTTTCGGTTATGTCCTCAGAACTGACTCTGCCATTGTAACAAGCTAACACCAGCCCAAAAAACTCTCATGCTAAGGTTACCCATAGTGTTTCTCTTCCCTTCATATCTTGTTTGAGTTTCAAGACGTGTCATGCCGAGTTTCAAGACGTGTCAGGCCGTGCTCTCAAGCTAAGTGATTATATTGTGTTCATTGTGTGTGCGTGTGAGATCGTGTGCTCGGCGGTTAGTGACTATTTAAAATAGTGACAGCTGATAAAAAAGGTGCCATGGGTTTCAAACTGTGTGACCAATGTAGCAGGAAGATGCCCAATTCCGATGGGCATCCTTCCAGTGTATATTGTCTAGGAGTTCCACATTTACAGATCCAACCCCCTTGTGAGCACTGTAAGGGCTTTAGTGCCCGGACCCTGGTAGTGTACAAAAATAAGTCAATATTAAAAGGCTTATTGAAAACACCTTTCTCGGAGGCTTTGTCTGAGATGGAGGCGTCAAAACTTCCTAAAAAGGAAGCCAAAAGGAGGAGTCACTCAGTCGCTGCATCTCCTCAGTCTCTTCAATCAAAATCGTCCAAAGACCAGGTTTCTATGAAGGCGAAATTTAAGCATTTGAAATCGACACTTGACACCTGTCTCGGCACCAGTGTCTATGACCCCATCCACGGTGCCATCCATTTCTACGAACAGACAAGAGTTGCCTCGATACTGAGATCTTTCACGGTACCTCAGACTCTCTCGGCACCAATAATAGTTTCCCCTTCAAAAATTGGTCACTTCCACTCCAATATAAGTTTCTGGATCTGTGCCAAAGTCGAATCCCTCCCCAGAACTCTATACTCCCTGTCAGTTGACCCTTTTGCTGGTTATCAGTTCAGTTTATTTAATGATCACCACAAGTCTCCCTCGGGGATATCTATTCGTTCCACAAGGAGCCTTTCGGACCTTGGTGTAGTAAGACTGGTGGACCAGCTCTTAGCGGCCAGAAGCATTCTGACCCCACCCAGGACGTCACTTCCACCCCAATATAAGTTTCTGGATCTGTGCCAAAGTCTAATCCCTCTCCAGGACTCTATACTCCCTGTCAGTTGACCCTTTTGCTGGTTATCAGTTCAGTCCATTTAATTATCACCACAAGTCTCCCTCGGGGATATCTATTAATTCCACAAGGAGCCTTTCGGACCTTGGTGTAGTAAGACTGGTGGACCAGCTCTTAGCGGTCAGAGGCATTCTGACCCCACCCAGGACCTCCCGCCAACCTGGAGTAGGGTTTTTTTTTTTCTCCACAAAGTTCAACATCTTCCTCCTTTGACCTCTCCACAGGATTCGGAGCTCTCGGCACCAACATCGCTTCTTCGGTACTGATGGTGAATCTCACCTCTGTGTCAGAACCCACACTGTCGACCTCTGCTTAGTCGGAGCAGACCCACCCACAAGATTGTGACTCGCCTGTCGGCTCTGGGATTCCTAGTACAGCACTGATTTTTTTCCACGGCACAGTCTACTGTTCTAGTAACTTTGTTAGTTCCGAGTCCTCTTGCAGCTCCTTCTCTGGTGGTGGGCTGGTTGCAGCTGGGTGTGACCCCGGTTCTGAGGTTGTCTTTCTCAGTTCTGGGCTCCCATCCCTCTTCAGGTGAGTCTGCCTTTTAGATTATGGAGAGGGCACTTGCCTCAGCAGGGTCACAGCTGACACCACAGTTGGCACCCTTGATGTCTGAATGTCACATCTACATACCTTCTGATCCACAGCTGTCACAGTCTACTACTTTGGGACAGCGGGCATGGGAGCAGCAAGACACCCTACTGCAGGATACCCTCTCTTTGGAGTCCTCTTCAGATCTTCACCCTGATTAGCCACCCCGTAAGAGATCATGCAAGAGGAAGCACGTCGATTCTCCAGAAGAATCTCTCACAGAGGATACAGACTGATGAGGGGGAAGGGTTACCACGGTTGCCCCCTGATGTCTCATTTGGAGACCTTCTTGAAATCTTAAAGCAGAGGAGTGACTGAAAGCCCACCAACCCTTCCTCTGAGGAATCTGTCATCTTACATGCTTTCCGTGCCCAACCTTCCACTTCCTGGGTGACCCTTGAAAATTTTATTTTAATTTGTGCGCTGCTCCCATGCTGTGCTGTGCTGGATCCAAAGTTCTTTTAAGACACACAGTCTTGCTGTGCGGTTTACTGCTGAATCAAGGACAGAGCTTTGCATGACTCCATCTGTAGTCTGTTTAAAGCACCAAGCCTTTCAAATTGCACACTGATAAAGAAATATATTTTGTAGCTATAAGCACAGTTACAGAGAACATTTTTATAACAAAACAGCATGTACTCTGTCAGACTGTAGCATATATTTACACAGTTTTCTTTCAGATATGAATGAGGACGTCTACAAAATACCTCTGTCCCTCTCTCTCTCTCTGAATTACTATAGTTGTTATATAGATTGCTAGTCACGCACATATATTTTATTTCCTCTTGGAATATTTTTTGGCCTTCTGTGGGAAGTCACAATGTCTGTTTTTAGACTTTTCTATTGTCCTGTCAGCAATTCTGCTGATGTGGAAATGCACAAATGCACGCAATCAGAACAACAGAAGTATGAAAGGAAATAAGAAGTTATGTACTCACCATAACGTTCCATCTGAGTAGGTGGCTTCATTTGTCTGCAACCTTTGGGTCTTGGATCCGATATCGGATCCGAGCCAGCAACTTACTATACAGCTATGGATCCGAGCTCCTAGCTCCTCCCCTCACCCATAATCTCCTGCCAACCCCAGATGATCTTAGATCAAGTTTGCCCTCCTACATATACCTGGAAAGGTATCCCAACAGGAAAAAGCAGGATAATACAAACAAAATTAACTCTTCTGAAGGCCAGGGGAAAGGAGGGGGGGATGGTTGCAGACAAATGAAGCCACCTACTCAGATGGAACGTTATGGTGAGTACATAACTTCTTAATCTGGAGTAGGGACTTCATTTGTCAGCAACCTTTGAGACAGAGTCCCCAGCTACCTGAATCTTGGGTGGCCATCATGGAAGGATGTTCCGGAGCACTGCGGAGCCAAAGGATGCTCTCCCTCTGGAAATGACGTCCAGTTTGTAGTGGTTGATAAAGGTATGAGATGAGGCCCAAGTGGCTGCCGAGCAAATATCATCCAAGGGAACTCTAGAGCTAAAGGCAGCAGAAGTAGATATGGAGCGAGTGGAATGTGCACGGACTCCCTGAGGTGCGGGCCTCCCAGAAGCTTCATAAGCTAGAAGAATACATTGGGAAATCCAGCGTGATAAGGTGACCTTCGAAACGGCTTTACCCAAACTGAATTTGGCAAAGGAAATGAAGGAAATGAACAGCTGATCGAATTTGTCTGTGACCAGCAGTCCTATGAATATAGAAACGCAGCTGCCTGTGCACATCTAAAGAATGCAGCTTGTACTCTATTTTGATAATTAGGAAAGAAAACTGGTAGGTTGATGGACTGATTGATATTGGTTTCTGAGGCCACCTTGGATAGGAAGGAGGGATTGGTCCTGAGGTACACTCTATCCTGATGAAAAACCAAGTAAGGGGGTTTTACGGAAAGAGCTTGAAGTTCCGAAACTCTTTTCGCTGAAGTGATGGCTACCAGGAATGCTGTTTTCCAAGACAGATATTTAAGTTTGGCCGAGGCAGCTGGTTCAAAGGGAGAAGCAGTCAAGGCTTGAAGAACTAGTGATAGATCCCAAGGGGGTACGGCTTCTTTGATAGGGGGCCTGAGCAGAAAAGTACCCTTAGCTGACATCAAAGGACCTGTCTCATGTCCCACATGGCAATGGGAGATGGCTGCCAATTGTACCTTGACTGTCGAACAGCTAGCCCCTTGCTGAAAAAGTCCGGTGAGGAAGTCCAACACGGACGTTAACGGAGCAGTGAAGGGGTCCAAATTATGATGTTCCGCCCAGACGGAAAAGCGCCTCCATTTACTGCGGTAAACTTTCCTGGTGAAAGGTTTATGCGCTGCCACCAAGATGGCTTTGACTGGTGAAGAGATGCCGGGAGTCCTGATTAAGAGTGGAACTGGAGCAGCCAAGCTGTCAGCTTCAGGTTGTCCAGATTCGGGGTCGGTAAGCCTGATGGATGGGATGTTAGATCCGGGCTGGGATCCAGAATCCAGGGAGGATTCAACAAGTGAGACCACAGGGTAAGGAAACCAAGTTTGCCGAGGCCAGAATGGGGCAATGAGGATTATTCTGCTCCCCAACCGAGAGGCTTTCTGTAAGAGCTTTAGCATCAGGGGTAGAGGAGGATAGGCATAAAGTAGACCGGGCGGCCAAGCAAGCACTAGAGCGTCTCTCGGGGCTTCCCCTGGTGGGGGAATCAGAGTGAAGTAGCCGTCGCATTTCGTATTTGAGGGAGAGGCAAAGATCGCAGCAGGGCTGCCCCCATTTTGCAAATATCTGCTTCTCTACTCGGGAGTTGAGGGACCACTCATAAGGGGAAAGGATGGTGCGGCTGCGTTTGTCCGCGAGAATGTTTGCCCGTCCCGGAATGTGCGTTGCAATCAGAAAGCGGTTGGTGGAGATCGCCCATTCCCAAACCCTCATGGCCTCTCGGCAGAGAGGGTAAGACCTGGTTCCCCCATTTGTTGATGTACCAGACAACTGACATGTTGTCCGTCTGTATCACAATAGTTCCTACGGGGAGAAGGTTCTGAAATGCTTGCAACGCTAACAGCACCGCCCTCATCTCCAGAACATTGATATGCAGGGAGATCTCTGTGTCGTTCCACGTGCCTTGGAGTGTCCTGCCTGAGCAATGCCCCCCCCCCCCACCCGAGGCGAGAAGCGTCCGTGGTCACCGTGACAAGAGGAGGTAGAGCGCAGAATGGTCGGCCTGTATGGAGGTCTGGGGACTGGAGCCACCATAACAGAGCCCTCCTGCAAGCCTTGCTGATAGAGATAGGGTGACAGAGGAAGAAGCTGAAAGGACCATTGTACTTGGAGGGTCCACTGTAGTACCCTCATATTTAGACAAGCGCATGGAAGAAGCGTTATTGCCGCTGCCATGGAGCCCAGCACCCTCAGGACCAATTCCGCCGGTGGAGCTTCTGATTGGAGGATGGCCTACACATGAAGTCTCAGAGTCTGTAGTTGTTCCGAAGTGAGGTATGCTCGCAGACTTCTCGTATCCAATCTGGCCCCTGTGAACTCTATCACTTGTGTCGGGCAAGGGAGGATTTGTCCGTATTGATCGTGATGCGTAACTGGGGGGCTAGGCGGAGAAAAAAAGTCTCTGGCTGAGCAGAGTAGATGCCTTGTTGGGGCGGTCAGGAGCCAGTCGTCCAGGTACGGGAAGACCTGCATTCCCTGGAGTCTCAGGTGGGCCGCTATCACTGCTAAAACTTTGAACACCCTGGGGGCTGTAGTGAGGCCAAAGGGAAGGACCCTGAACTGATAGTGGCTGGCTGCCAGCCGGAAGCGGAGAAACCTCCTGGATAGTCTGTCCATTAAAATGTGGTAGTACGCATCCTTGAGGTCTATTGAGCACATCCAGTCGTTCTCCCGCAAGAGGGGGAGAATGGATTGAAGAGTGACCATTCGGAATTTTTCCTTGGTTACCGACAGGTTCAAGAGGGAAAGGTCTAGAATTGGTCTCAAGTCCCCCGTCTTTTTTGGCACCAGAAAGAACCTGGAGTAAAACCCTAATCCGAGCTGGTCTGGGTGGATGGGTTGGATGGCTCTTTCTTCTAGCAGCTGCTTGATTTCTGCGGCTGCAGCCTCCCTCTCACCGGGTGGTACATCGGGGAGGTTCCTGAGTCTGGGGACATGTTGTTTTGGGATTTTGTAACCTCTGGATATGATCCAAAGCACCCAGCGGTCTGACGTGATGGACTCCCATGTCGCCAGATGCCTCGAGAAGCGCCCCTCGACTGCCTCCAGAGTGGAGCAGTTGGGCAACCCTTCAGGGCTGTTGTGTGGGCCGATCAGAGAAAGATTCTCTGGACCCAAAGGTTCTCGGGCCCCTCTGCCTCTAGGGTGGCATCCTCCCTGTCCTCCTCTGCCACGGAAGGACTGGTTGTCCGGAGCAGGTTGGGAATGTTGCGATTTCCGGAACCACATCTTCTGTCCCTTTTGGTTCTTGGAGAAGGACCTCTGGGGAGCAGAGAAGCTGACTCAGACGGCAGACAACGTCTTCCCGTCCTTCTCGCTCTGGACAAATGTCTCGCGAACGGTCTTGCCAAACAAGGCAGAACCATGAAAGGGGGCATTCGCAAAGGACGCCTTAAAGGGCTCCGCGAAGTCACAATGTCGGAGCCAGGCCTGGCGTCTCATAACTAGGCCCGCTCCACTAGCTCTAGTGGCTCCCTCAGTGGCGTGGGACAACAGCCGCATAGAGGTATTGGAAATAGATCTTAGAGTGGCCATACGAGTGGAGTACAACTGCTTGTCCTCCGCCGATATGGACTCTGGGGGGGGGGGGGGAAGCAGCGTATTCTTTAATAAGATCTCGCTGCATCCTGATGACATATGCCATGTAGTGCTGGGACCTTACTGAGAAGGTCGCTGAACTAAATACCCGCTTCCCAAGGCGATCCATCGAGCGGGACTCCTTGCTCGGTGGATGGACCGAGGGTCTCTCCTGAGCTAGTTCCCTCTTAGTGGCTGCCGCCATCAACATGGCATCTATGGGGGGACCCTTGCTCCAGTGGGACCGGTCTGCGGGGGGGGGGGGGCTCAAAATCCTATCTGGGCATTTAGGGACTGGCTTCACAGTGTCCGGCTCCTTCCACGCCCTGGTGGTTAATAAGGTCCACCAGGAGGTCGGTCGGAGGGGACTCCCAAGAGGTAGACAGGCCTGCTTCGAATGCCTCCAGAAACACGGACTCGGAGGAAGCCTTGGGGGCAGACCACCCCCCCCCGATCCTGAGCATTTCCGTGATGTCTCCAAAGGAGACATCCTCAGGGGGTGACCATGGGGAGCCTTCCCCTTCATCCAAGTCAGTGTCCTCTGTTAAGGACTCGGGGGGGTCCACGTGTCTCCTCTTACACTTACGCTTGTGAGGCACTTCCTCGGAGGGGCTGTCCGAGGAGGTCTCACCAGCAATATCCTGTTCCAATGGAACAACCTGAGACATTGAAGCAGGCTGTCCCTGTGGCCGGGTGATGAAAGCCTGACACAGCAGAGAGGGAAGTGCAGGGTGGAGCAGAGAGAAGGGCCTGGGGTCCGGATGCTCTCGACAGAGCCCTCTCCACTACATCGAAGGCCGAGGGAGAGCCGCTCTCCCTGGGCTCCGAAAGCCGACTCCCACTCAGATCCGATGAAGGGATCGGAACCGGTGCCGAGACCGTCGGATCCGAGGGACCAGTGTGCTCCGACCTGGACGGAGCTGAAGGCACACTGAATCCCTCGGATCTGAAGCTCGGCCCACGGCTCCGAGAGGTCGGATAAGACGATGGAACAGACAGACTCGAGGGCAGGGTCGGATCCGAAGTACCCAGTACTGTCGGCACCGACCCACCCCCGGCTCCAACGCTGCACGGCTCCAAGCGCTCCGAACCCGGGAAGCGGGTCGGACAAGGAGCTATCTTAGCAAAAAAGGTTGTCGAGCTCCCCCCGAAGGGGGGGGGGGAGGCAAGAGCACTCCCATCTGTAGCTGGGCCTGGATGAACCTTATCATCCGGTCCAAGTCTGCATCAGACAGGCTGTAGGTGGATCTCAATGAGGCCACTGTGGCAGGCCTGAAAATCCGACTCGATAACCTCGACGGAGATCGGGTCTCCTCCTCCTCGGGTCCCGGGGAGAAGCAAGGTGATCGGAGCCGAGGAGGAGGAGACCTGGAAGCCGTGGAGGGAGAAGCCCGCTTAGCTGGGGGCCAAGCGAGGCCTCGCCCGCTTGTGGTGCTTCTCCCTTCGTTTCTCCCTCCTGGCCTCCCTGTCCTCTGGCGCCTTAGCGGGAGTTTGAATCCCGGCTGGGGGAAGGGGGGCAGGAGTGGCCACCACCACAGGCTGAGGAGGTGCCACGGGAGTAGCGGAGGCCGAAGCCGAATCCGGGGACAGAAGTCCCGCCAGGACCAGCTTCGATCTCTGCTCCTTCAGTGCCCTGGGGTTGAACACTGCACAAATGGTACATCCCGAGGACAGGTGTTCAACTCCAAGGCACCAAACACACCGAGTGTGGCCATCTGCCGGAGAGAGCTTATGGCCACACTCGGTGCACTTGGAGAAGATGGGTTTTGGGGCCTCTAACATAACCCAAACTAAAAACTACACAAGCACGCTAGGCCCCAAACGCAAGCAACACACACACACACACACACACACACACACACACACACACACACACTAATGACCAGTGAGGGGAGGGGGTTAACTCTAAAAATGTAAGAATTAACAAAAAAAAGGGAAACCTAACACACACACACACACACACACACACACACACACACACACACACACTGTTTAAATAATGAAAAATTACACTAAGTTGACCAGAAACAGAGTCACTTATCTGAAAAATGCCAGGAGCTCGATATCCAGCGGTCACACCTAAGAGCGGCAAACTAGATCCGAGGTCATTTGGGGTTGGCAGGGGATTATGGGTGAGGGGAGGAGCTAGGAGCTCGGATCTATAGCTGTATAATAAGTTGCCGGCTCGGATCCGATATCGGATCCAAGACCCAAAGGTTGCTGACAAATGAAGTCCCTACTCTAGATCATCTGTTCCTATTGAAAAAACATCACATATTGCTGAATTTGTAAAAAAGGATGTCTGTTAATAGATATTTGTTCTGCAAACATGAGAAAAGCATGTGATACTTGCTTTTCAATATTGCTTTGTTAGGTTTTTCTGATGCTGTGAAGAGAAGCCTGTCTGTTACATATAGTATGAATGCCCATTTTACATTGCTAAACTCTATACATATATTCAAGCAAACTTTTTATTCTATGCTTTATCTTTCAGCATATTTACAACAGAATTAATTTCAGCCTTATATTCATAATCTCCAATTCCCTCTTTTTTTAAAACATACTCAAAACACTTTATAATATGTATTTTTTGATTAGATCATATAGAAACACATTAAAAAACAAAACCTTTAGTCTTTTTTGATGCAAATCAAAATGCAATTTACAAAGTTAATACAATTATATCAAGTATTACTACCAAAACTGAATGTATTTAACAACTTTTTTTTTTGCAGACCATTCTGTGAAAATATTTTATTAGTTATGATCTGTGTCTGCTTTAATTTTATTTAACTTGATTAATTTATTCTTTTGCAATTACAGAATTTAATTTATGACTTAGAACTGTTCCATTTACTCTTTGCAACTGTTGAATTAACTATAAGAGATAAGAACCATGTGCTACTCTACTGCAAGCATTTATACACTGCTGAAAATCTACAATTTTAATGCAATTTTAACCATAACATTGTGGTTATATTTCTGAACTGCCCATAAACTTTGACAGTGAAATATACTCTGAAAAATGCTGTTTACATATTAGTCCATTAGCTGTATGAATACGATATTTTAATATAATTTTCCTCTAACTGGGGTAACCAATACTGATACAGATAAAATGGTGGTCCAAAAACCAATGATAAAACTGCAACTTGAAACCAGTGATATTACAATTTGACAAATTACTTTTGAACTTATTACAATGTGTCGTATTTGAATTTCGTCATAGTATTTAAACAGCATTTGAATCACATGAATTTATCTGAAGAAGTGTTTTATACGAAAACGCAGAATTGTAGTGACAGCGTTAATAAACTATTTTGATTAAGTTTATATCATTCCTCAGCGTTCCATCTCTTATTTGGTTGCTTGTTTGGACTGAAAACATCAGATAAAGTAAATGTTTTTACCATAAAACTCCATCTGTGTTGTCGATCTTCATTAATGACATCCCACCCTCCTATCCCCTCCAGGGGATCCTGGTGGTCCGAATTGCATCCTGGTTAGATGGTAGGGCAGTTGCTCAAACAAAGCTTCCGCTTTTACTTTCTACAGGCAAACTTGACCTGAAGGGAAGAGAGGCGCTATGGGCAAGCTTAGCTCGAGAGTTTTTTTGGCTGGCATGAGTTTGTTACAACAGCAGAGTAGGTTACGAGGATGGAACCAAACCCAACCGTAGAGAATGAATGAAGATCGACAACACAGATGGAACGTTATGGTAAGAACATAAAACTTCTTTTTTCCTACTGGCTGGCTGGACAATACCAGTGCAATCCAAGGAAAGATGATGTGATCTAAAGAATCAGCTTGGCCACAGCATAGTCCCCCCACCTGTGGCACAGACTATAAAGTTAGCTTTCTTTTTATAGCTAGGAGGACAGACTGTTGGATCAGCAGTTTATTCCATATTCAGCTGAAAATGGTTCTTCATTCCTGGGGAAACTAAGCAACACAAGCCAGTGAAATACAAGAAGTATTTAAAGGTAACTATGCATTTTCTGCATTTGCATTTTCTGCATTTGTGCAGTAATTTCAAATCGGATGTAGCTGAAGGCTCAAAAAGATTTCTGCATTAGGCCTTGTAGCACAACAGTCAGATTCCAAGGCAGTGAGGGATCCTTTATTGGAGGCCTTAGGAGGAAAATTCCTTCCATGAAAGCTTTATATAGTTTAGATGATGGTAAAGAAAAAATGTCTGTTACCATGTGAAAATTAAAAAATAGCTGCCAGTTGAAGTTAAATTGTAGACAAACTAGCTCTTCCTTCTAAAACAAGAGTCAAAACTTGGAGAATCAGAGAATGGGGCAGAAAAAGGGTCAATTTCCTTATTCAAAGCCTAAAAGGAGAATCTTTTCCATTTGTTTTTGTACACCTTTTTGGTAGACTTCCTTTGAGAAGCCAATATAATGTCATGTTCAGGGTATGAAAGCCTGAGCCGACTAACTATTACTACAAATGGAGAAACCATGCAGTTAGTCTTGGGGCTCAAATGCTGGGATGTTGAATCCCTGATGGGTGCAATAGGAGATTCAGATTTGGCTCCAGTATCCATGGAGGATAATGAAGATGAGATGAGACCATATAAAGGGGAACCATACTTGCCAAGGCCAGAAGGGGGCAATGAGGATTACTGAACGCTTCAGCCTACTTGCTTTCTGTAAAAATCTGGGAATCAGAGGAAGAAGAGGGTAAGCATAAAGGAAGACCTGAGGGCTAAGTGTGAACTAGAACATCTCTCGGTGACTCCCCCTGAGGGGGAATCAGAGCAAAATGATGAGGGGAGCTGCAAACAGGTGCAAGGTTGTCCCCAAAGCCAGAAGACCATCTCCGCCACAGACTGACTGAAAGACTATTTGTGGGGAATGAAAATGGATTTGCTTAGTTTGTCCGCTAGCATGTTGGCTCTCCCCAGAATACGCATCTCAATTAGAAAGCGGTCTGAAGAGATCACCCACTCCCATACTCTTACGGCCTCTACAAAGGGGATAAGTTTGTTGATCAGAGTACAGACATATTGTTGGTCTGAACTGCAATAGTCCCCAATGGGAGAGCATACTGAAATGGCTACAACTCTAATAGGACTGGTCTCATCTCTAGAAGACTAATATGTAACTTGGTCTCTTGAGGAACCACGTGCCTTGGACCGTTCTTTCCCAAGAAATGCCCCTTCACCCCAACTGTGAAGCAGCAGTGGTCACTGCGGCCATAGCAGCTAGTAGAACAAAGGGTCTGCCTAGATGTAGATCATCTGACTGTACCCACCACTGGATGTGCTGTTTGCAAACTGGGGTTAGGCTGATAGGAAAGGATAGTAGTTGATATAGATTGGAAAGGATAGTAGTTGATATACAGATTGGACAAGTGCATAGCTGAAGTCCATTGTAGAACCTGCATAAAAAAGTGTTCCAAAGGAAGTAATACAATGGCCACTCCCATGTAACCTAATGCCTGCATTACTGACCTTGCTGGAGGAGCTGAGTTAGCAAGGAGAAAATAGACCAGACTCCTTATAGTGGAGATATGATGAGGAGGAGGTAAAGACGCTGTTTTGTTGTGTCAAGAAAAACACCAATAAAGTCCTGGCTCTGGACTGGGGTTAGGTTTCACTTGGCATGATTTATAGTTATGCCCAAAGAAATTCAAATCTGGGGCGAAAAGTCCCTGGCAGGTAGACAGACACTTGCAGGGGGCAGTGAGGAGCCAGTTTTCTAGATATAGAAGCACCTTGAATCCCTTTAGTCTCAAGTGAGATGCCATTACACTCGGGGGGGCTGTGGCAAGTCCAAAAGGTATGGCTCCCAACATATAGCGACCGTCTCCCAACCAGAAGCAAAGAGGTCTTCTGGATCATCCTGCTATTTTGATATTCTAGTATGTATCCTGAACATCTATAGGGCACATCCAATCATCCTTGTGTAGAAAGAGGAGAATGGACTGGACCATGACCATTTGTACTTCGCTTTCTTTACGTACCGATTTAAGTTATTTAGATTCAAAATGTGTCTGAGGTACCCTGTTTTCTTTGGCACTGAAAAGAAGCCTGATTAAGTTCTGAAGCCTATCTGGTCTGGAGGAACCTTTTGGAGGACTCGTTCAGCAGTTTTTGGATTTCTTGTGCTGCTGTCTTCCTCTGATTGTTTGAATGTCGAGAAGTTTCTTCCTTTTGCAAAATGGAAGAAGGGGAAAATGGTATGTAATAACACCTGGATATTATGCTTAACACCCATGTATCTCATGGTTATACTTGCCCAGACATCTGTGTGCAAGACAATCGACCCATGACTTCCTCCAGAGTTGGACAGTCAGGAGTGCTGAAAGGGCCTGTCCAAAAAAATCTCTAAACCCTGATTCTGCGGACCACCTCTGCCTCTAGGGTGAGGTCTACCAATGAAAATTCCTCCTCTGCCCCTGGAGGAATGTCACCACACAGATCTTGGAAAGGTCCTGGAGATTTCCAGAACCACATCCTGCCATCTCTGTTATTCCTAGAAAAGGTTCATTGAGGGGCTGAAAACTTTATTCCCATGGCAGACACTTTTTCCATCTTGTTTACTGCAGTAAGCATCTCTTTTACTAATGGCCCAAACAAGTGCCATCAAATAATGCATTAATAAAGGACATCTTAAAAGGTTTTGCAAAGTTGCAAACATGCATCCAGGCATGTCTTCTTATGGCAATACCTGAAACGGTTACTCTTTAAGGTTCCTTCAGCAGTATGAGAGATCAAGCACTGGATATGGACAAGACAGTGGCCAGTTGGGAGGATGCGCTTTTGAAATCCTCAGCAGGCAAGGACTTGGTATCTGAATGCACCTTGGTCAAATTTCTCTGAAAACAAATAAAATATGCCAAGTAATTTAGTGACCTCAGGGTTGTCAAGGAAAAACTCGCTTTCCAAACCTGTCCAAAATCTAGACTCCCTGTTAGGCGGATGGACAGAAGAACTCTTTTCCACCATGTCTTTCTTGGTGGCGGTCACTATCACCATAGCATCAACTGGGAGCCCTTTGCTCCAGTGCGATCTGTCGGTCGGCGGGGCTAAAAACGTGAGTCTTAGGATCGAGTTTGAGGTATCCGGTTCCTTTCAACAAGCAACTAGATAAATAATTTCTTCTGCTGGGGGTGGGGGGGGTGGGGTAACCCAAGACACAGACAAGGGGTTTTGGGAATTCCAGCCACCTTTCTGTTTCAGGATCTCTAAAATATCTCCAAAGGAGACATTCTTCATCAAAATTGGTATCCTCCATGACAGACTCCCATTGGGGAGTCAATGCTTCTCCTTTTGCATGTCCTCTTACCTCCTCTGTGGGAATGTTCAGCGGAGGTGTCAGAAGAGAGGAGAAATCCTTTTAATGGAATTGGATGGACTCTTACTGGCTCTGGCAGTCCCTGTGGAATAGGTCTGTGTGACTCGGATCAGAACCAATGGAAAAAAAAGAAGGAGTAGGATCCAAAACAAAAAAAGACAGCGCGGTTCTCTGTGGAGAGAAAAAGCCTTTTCTATCACCTCAAAAGCTGATGGACCCAGACAGAGCCCAACCAGCCTCCTCTGTGCCGAAACATCCGAGGGTAGGTCCAGACCTCCCTCTGATCCACGCCTCGAGGGTGGAACAGGATCCGAACTATACACAGCCGAGGTTCCGAGAGGAAGGGACGGATTTGAGGAAATCTGAGCTAAGCCTATTCCCTCAGATCGGAGACAGACACTTTGGCTCAGAGACCCATTCTGATCAGATGGTATCAGAGCAGAACTAGTCAAGAATATAGTTGGAATGGAGAAAGTTTTCTTCTGATCAGATGGTATCGGAGCAAACTAGTCAAGGATATCGTCGGAGTGGAGAAAGTTTCTCAGATCAGACACCACACCTCCCAGGAATCTCTGATCCTGGGGCTCTGAAACCACTAGAAGGATCAGAAGAGAGAAAATAACTTTGGAAGTAGTAGGCATTAATCACAGATCCGACAGAGGATGGAGCTGGTAAGACCCCCATCTGAAAATGAGCTCCAAGAAACCATAACATTATCCTATCCACATCTGCTTCAGACAAGCTCTTGGAGGAACTAGAGGAAGAAGTGGATGGAGGCTTTGAATGCTTCTTAGGAGTTTGAAGCAATCTTGAAGGCAGGGTAGGTGAAACAGGTTTAATGGCAAACTCAGGAGTAGTGCTCCTATAAGGCAGTACCTTGCTTCAGATCTGATGGTGTCACTGTAGGGCTTATTGTGCTCACTGAAGTAAGTCTTAGGATCTGAAGGCTTTGGATCTGATGGCCTAACCTTGGGATCCAATAGCAGCAGATCCAATATTTTTCTGGTCTTTTCCAGGGATTCCAAGGAACAGCTGGGGGACTGCAGGGGGGAGCTTCCTCTGCTCCAGAGGAGCAGGGTTTGCTATGCTTGGAAGGAGTTTCATCCCCTGAAGAAACAGAAGGAAGACCCCTTAGAATCAATTTATTTAGTCTGTCAGCTACAGTTCTATGGCTGAATGTGGAGCAGAACATGCATACAGTGTCTAAATGTTCAGCTCCAAGACAGTATACACACTCAGTGTAGGCATCCAAATTTGGGATGTTATGCCCCACAAGAAATGCAATTAAAGCTTGTGGGTTTGGCAGACATGTTTGAACAAAAACCCACACCATCCTTACAAGACAGAATTGGAAAGAAGGCAAAAAACTAATCACATTTTTTTAATAGGGAAAGGTAGCTTAATTATGAACTATGGTAAACAAGCGATACCCTGAGTGAAGGATAAGCCGAAAACACCAATGATGGTAATAAGTAACTATAGCAACAGTACTAGGAAGCAAGAAAAAGCCTCAACACCTGCAAGAGAATCTGCTGAGAGGGGGGGAAATAGTATGTATATGGATAAAAAAAATTTGAAACTCACAACAACCTTATACTGGGTACTCGAAAGCTTGGAACCTGTGTCTATTCACAATGGCAGCAAACAAGATCAGAGGCTATGAGGATGGAGTAAGGCATTGTGGGCAGAGGGAGAAGCTCAAGAGTTAGATCCAAAGTCTGGAATATGAGGCAGAGTTGAATCGGAGGATCAGATCAGAGCTCACATTGAGGAAGAATGGAAAGGACAACAGACTCTAAAAGCCACACATACCAGTCCATTAAACAGTGGTCAAAAGGCCCTTCCCTCCTAAAGAATCAGAGGTGGAGGATGAGCATGTGCAGGAGCCCTGAAACTTTGGAAACTGGCTGCCTGTTGTAGTCTATGCAGGATATAACCCATACAGATAAAGCTACTGCAGCCAATAAGAAAAACAAAATAAGGGTTCCCTGCAGCGCTGAAGTGTTGAGAAGAGACAGAAAGGAGAGAGAGAGAGAGAGAGCAAATATAATGCATATATTACACACACCACACACACATCACACACACACTTCCATCTATAAAACTACAAATGTATACACTCCTAGTTCAGTGGCACAAGAATGGTACACTTACCATGACCCAGGTGAATGCAATTTGAAAAGCAGCACTAGCGATGCCTGGCATGGAGAGACAGGAGAGGAGGAGCATGGCCCACTCACTTCTTCTGGGGGTAAGATTAGGTTGTAGGCACTTAGGAACACTAGGAAGGTGCAATTTTCTCTGGTGCAGAGAAACCATATCTCATGCATGAGGAAAGGGAGCATGGTTACTTGTTGATAACGTCCCCTATGGAAGTACAAAAGCCTTCTGCAAGTCCTCCTTGAGGTTATAGCAGGGCTTAGGAAAATCCTCAAATCACCCCAAAATGCATCTCTATCATGGCCCCTCATTGTTGATCCTCACTCCAGCCATGGGGAACATATGGGCAGACTGGGTGAGTGGGGGGCCGATCAACGGCAAACAGGAAGCAGGGCCAAAATGTACCACTGTTTTAATTTATATACACATACATACATACATGCATGCATGCGCACACACGTATGGTTGAATTTCAAAATATCTAAAAACACAATCATCGAATGGCTAAACATCGATCTCAAATGATCAGAAGCCAAAATGAAAATTTTTGGAGACGGCAAGCCCCCTTGCACTCCCCTCATCCCCTGCTAATTATATATACCAACTCTAAGATCGCACTACAGTGAGAAAAGGGCAAATTTCCCAGTCTCCACAGTACATGATCTCACACGGACTTAACGCCGACAGAAGTGATCAAAAGATTTTCAATCATTTCTGCCAGTGTACAAAACACACACTATGGAAAGAATACACAGGTTTACATACAAGTAACACAGAACACAGAAGAAGCTCCACCTTTGAGGAGGGAAACCTGGTTTGCATGACATTTTTTGTAGTGTGCCTTTATCAATAAACATTTTTTTTGTCTTCTATCTGGGTGCCATATTATTCATTGGTGTGTATATATCTATCAAACACATGCGCAAACAGGATTATCTGAAATAAGGAGATGACCAAAACCTAGACAGCAGAATGCAAATGGCAACATGCTAAGCATTCGCCAAGAAGCATCCTCAGCACTTTCAAAATTTCACAAAACAAAAAACATCCCCCTATCCAAAAAAACTTGTCATTGCAAGAGGAGCAAGCCCACAGATGCAGATGGCAAAACAAGTGTTGACTACAACCACCTTCTCAGAAACTTAATGCACCTAGACATATATAGCTAGCCCTTTCAGATAAAATGTTTGCATACTAATCAGTAGCACATAACTTGTGGTACCCAAAAATCAAGAGACGGATCAGTGGTATCACCTCCAATAAGTTTTATTCCTGATGAGCACTTCCATTTTTGGACTTAATCAGATCTGAACACACACACACACACACACACACACACACACACACACACACACACACACACACACACACAATATACAGAAATAAGCAAATCTACACAATGGATGCAAGCTATACAATAAAAGAAAATAAGGTTCACACAACATAGTATGCAACTGTCAACAATTTAGCTCTGAAGAGAGGAGTCGCATAACTTACCAGGGATTTTATCAACACCTTTCTTTTTAAGTTCTGGGAAATAGTCCAGATAGAATTCTAGCGCATCATCAGCCATTATACTTTGAAACTTGAACCGTTGAACATAGGCCTGGAAGAACAAACATAGTATTCTAAAGCCATTATAATAAATAAAATTGGACTGTCCACACTATATACCAAATCAAAAATGCTACTTCGAAAAAAAAACAGTAAATATGCCCCACCTGCTTACTTAATACACGTTTTTCAAACCACTATTTTGTCACTGCAGATCATGCCAAGTTGTCAAGTCATAAGGAAGACTTCCCTTGTATTTGACTTTAAACTCCTTCAGACTATCATTTCAAGACAGATCGTGTTTGTTTTTCTCTGAAGCTCTAAGGAGTTTTAAACTAGCTGTTAAGCACCCAAACCTCGGCACAGTGACTAAAACCTCTATGTACTGAAAGTCCGGTCTCAAGTACACAGTAAAGGGTTCCAGCTAATCCCTCCTAGGGATTCTGTTCTGGTATCAGAGATCATATTTTTTTATTAGCTTAACCATGAAAGTTTTGTGCTGTATTCTGTCATGTGTTTGCTTGCTTGCTACACGCTGTAGCAAGGATTGTAGGACTACATTTTGCTATATTAGTGGTACAGCCAGCATTCAGGCATGTTAATGAAACATCAAATCATTTTTATTTTTTCTAAATTTTTCTCCAAACTGTACTACTTCTGGACTTTTATGAGCATTAGCAATTTACTCAAGGGAAGAGTTTTATGCAATGAGTCTAGAGATATTCTGCGGAGGTGGTGTTCAGAAGTCTTTGCAGTAAGCAGTACAGAATTGCTCCCCATTTTGAAAGCAGCATGTGTAATAAAAACTTGTGTACACTCACCTAAATACATTTAACTCACATTTTCCACAGACTTGACAGAAGACTCCAATCTCTAAAAAGGGGAAGTTTCTTTTTAACTTGAGTACATTAAATATGAAAAAAGTGTTTCTTTTAAACCCACCAGTTATCAACTTAAGAAAAGACAAAAGATAAGTGTGGCTATTAGTGTAAGCCATCATTTCTTAAACAGTGTACAATATCTCCTAAATCAAGGAGTGAAATGCATCTAACCCTCCTGCCATTTTTGTTTGTAAAACCACAGGGGGTGCATCTTTAAAGAGGAATTGATCAATAAGTGGGTCTGTGTACTATGTGACTTTTACCTCAAAGCACTTCAGTAAAGCTATTTCCAAGTGCACATCATGTCCAAAACCTCTTCATTCACTGTGTGTGTTCTTAAATACATACACATGGTGCCAGATATAGAGATACTCGGCAATGAACTCTTTTCTTTCATACCACACTGAACTATGGAACTTTGGCAGCAAACTTCTTTTGACTGAGAATTCCTGTTCAAAAGATGCCACGAAAGTGTCACAACCACATGAACAGCAAAACCAGATTAAATTTTTCAAAAATGACTTTTTTTTTAGAAAATTAAGACTGTTCTTTTTTTGCATCTTTACGTTATTAACATTAGAACAAAGTAACACTGCAAACTTTTTGTATGTACATTTCAATCTTGAATGTCAGCCTCACAAACTTTTTTTCTGATTTTTGTGTTCTTAGAATTGTGGACCACAGATTCTTTAGCTGCACCTCTCCAATCAGGCTCAAAATGTATTCACTACAATCACCCACATTCCTAATACAGCAAGGAAATTAGTGGGGTTGCACAGAAGCAAGAAAGGGCTCAAAGTGCAATGCCCCTTCGTGTTGCATTTTTTTTTTAAACACTCAACCTTAAAGAGGAGTATAAGAAACCATTATCATTCTTAACGGAAAGATACCAGGCATACTGTAGGCCAAAGAGGTATGCAGAGCAGACACCAAATCACTGGGTTTGTAATGCAAGTTTAAGAATTCAAAATAAAACAGGACTTCAGAACTGAAGTGCAAAAAAAAGTTGCACGTGAAAAATCAGGGCAACTAAAGCTTAATATGACATTTCTGCCACCTGCATAACAGATGTGGCATGCAGTAAGAAAACGAACAGACATCAAGCCTAGTGTGGCTATGGGCATAAAGCACATTAATCAAATTTATAGGGTATCTGGAAGTTGCACTATCCATTTTGCAAAAATGTGTAAACAAAATAAGCAGGTGCAACAAGATTTACATGTAGTACAGACAAAAAAGATTAAAGAACAACACTTTTATGTACTACTGAAATACATAATGTGAATGCAGAATGTTTTTGTCAAAAGATTTGTGATTCAAGCCACACACTACACTTAAGCTTAACGGCTACAAAATGAAATATATTCTCAAACTAAATTTGTAGATTTTCTTAATAGTATGTACGATCACCATGCACTGGCCCCAAATATTCGGGACAAAAACTGAAGCAAATGAGTCAGTTTTAATCAATTAGGAGCTCAACTGTAAAGAAAAAAGCACATTTTTATGCAGTGAAAAGCACTGAAAGCATGCAGATATACTGGGTTGTAATGTGTGTGGCAGGCTTTGTATGACTAGAGAGATTCATACTATCCAGTTACAGAATAATTGCCTGATTTGTGTACAAAATCATCACTTATAGTTGGAAATTTTATCTTAATGAGACCATAATGGGGCTTGAAAACTGCAAAAAAGCATGAATACTTGGCATGGCCATCACGAATTTGTGAACAGTTGCAAAAGTTTACAGGAAGAAAGAGGTTAGACAGAAGTAACAGCAATATGCATGTCCTTCTAGCAAGACTGTCTTGCAAAAAGTTGATAAAAGTACTAGAACTATTAGCAGAAGTTATGACAAACACTTGAGTGTTTCAGTGAGCGTCAAGTCACACAATGGTCAGGATAATATTCTGCAGAGGTAGTCTGTTTTATTCACTGGGTTATGCTGTTTGTTAAAGTACTGCATTAGTATTTCACCTGATACAGTACCACTTATACATGGAGGAGTCCCAAACAGCAGTAAGCAGGAACTGAAGAGCATTGAAGCTATGAAGAGCACAACGAATGGCTGAACAAGCACTGTATTAACAAAAGTGCTGGAACTGTATCAAGTGCTTTTTTTTTTTTGCTATGTGCTGCTCAAGGCTTTTGGCAAATAAAGGTATAATGAAGCTAGTTTAAATCTTTGCACATTCAACACCTCTTGAGATGTAGGCTTCTGAGACTGCCTTTCAAAATGTCAGTCTCGGAAGCATTTTCAAAGAGCAGTAGCTGAAGTTAATGATGGGAAAGAGTGACTAGCAATCAACAAGCTTTTAGTGCTGGAAGCCTATCACTCAGGAAGACGATTTATGTTTAACCCCATCCAGTAAATTGATAAAACAAATGCATGCTAAGTGGGACATGTACTTCTGAATGTCTCAAACCAGACATGCTCACTATGGAAGCTACTAAAGCATGATGCTGTTTGCTTTTTGTGACAGAAACAAAACAGAAGTTTTGAAATTCAAAAAGCTAGTTACCAAGGCTTCTTCTCCGAAGTACTACAGTGTCTACCAATCAGTTAGACTTCAACCAGAAGCTGGTCAGCAGGGCTTGGACCAGTTCTACTGTAGCAAAGTAGCCTAGCAGCATATGGGCCAATGGTTATACTGATGCTTAAACACAATATGTTCTAAAAGGCAAAAATACTGTAAACCAAGTCTGGTTGCCAGATGTTCCAGGATTACATCTACAGTAAAACTACAACAGTTTCCAATTATAAACCACTGCTTGTCTTCAAAAATTCTCTTCATAAGGTACTACTTGGTGATACATTAGCAGAGCTTACTTGCACAAGGGTAAAGGAGATTTGCTACAGAAAGAAGTGGAGGTCTTGTAGAATATCTATCAACTAACTACTGAAAATCTAGAACGCCAAGAGACTGTATAGTTGGACAGAGAAATACAACTACTGAGAGATGGTAAACAGTAGGCCAGATACACTTAAATGAGTACATCCAGAATATAATGTATACTTCTCATAGTATTACACAATGATAATGAAAGTTTGTGTACAAGCCTTAATGTTAAATGGCGAAAATGATCAGCCCTACACAGTTTAAGATGCAGTGTTACACAAGACTGACAAGTCACATAACTAACTAAGGATGGTGCATGTCATATTCTATATTGGCCCAAGATGTCACAGCCAACTAACGGATGGTTTCAAAGGTGTATGTTTACAAATCAGAAGGCATGCTACCTTGTGAAATACCAAATCTTCTCTGTAAAGTTTTGAGTAGAAATTTGTTTCAGTACAGATGCACATTACCTCTGTGATGCCTCAGAATTAGTATACCTGTATTACACTACCACATCAGTGTTACTGTGATACTGAAATCTGTCTCTACTACACATGACATACCAAATGATATATTACAAGACAGTGGTCTACAATTCATAAGCCAAGAATTCACAGTTTTGGGAAACAATAGAAATGTAGGCATAAGTCCAGAGATCTGTAAATCAAATGGAAAGTAAAACATGTGGCCCAGATTGTAAAGGATGTACTTGCTGCAAATCTGAAAACTCAGATCATGTTGTTATTCTGGAATAAAGAAACATGCCTTTGCAGCTTGAATTTCACTCCAATGGAAGACATCTCAAAGCTAACCTAACTATACATCATCATCTTTGTTAAGCATCAAAAATCAAATAAAACAGCATTAAAAGAAGAGTGTAAGCAGAAATTCTTCTCTTACAAATCAAACTGGTCTAACTGCAAAAAGACAGCATAGATTCTGGAATTCATGTGCAGAAAAGCAGAGGTTCCAGAGAGTAAGTTGTTTATGCAATGTAAACCTTAGGAGGAAAATGCCTTACAAGGAAACTTTGGAAAACTTCAAAGAAGTCAAGGAAGAACCAACATGGAATCTATGAATGTTGGGAATAGAGGCCACGGGGATTCAACACCAGCTCAACCCAGAGTCAAAATGATCAGCAAAGTAGGCAAGCATAGCTGGGAGTGAAAACAGACAATGATTCCAACTCCATATCCTTAACCTAAACAAAGGACCAAACTGAAGGTCTTCTGGTACCAGACTACAAGGAATCAGAAATAATGGAAGTTGCCAAGGTAGCATGATGGTTCAGAGGCAGGGTGTCAGTCTGAACCTACTGTTGACCCAATCTGGGAAAGGCCTTGGCCACCAGCAAAGCTAGTTTAGGGGAGGGCTCTCCTATTACAAGGGGAGGGGTCTAGGGAGACTGATTCTTGTGTGATCCCTTGGTTGAAGCCAGAAGCCTGTGTCAGCTCAGGGAAAACAGGTGGTGGTGACGATGTCTTGCCATCGCTGCACTAATTGCTTCCACAAGCTAAGCAATAGAACAAACCTCTGCAAATATTATGCCTCTCATTTACTCGCTCACATCTCTACACAGAATCCTTCATTACCCAGGACTAACACCAAGATTCCACAAGGTGGACTTCTGCAAGTGTGGACTGCCCAAGTCTTTTGGAAGGGTCAAATATGGGGAGCACCCAAAAAGGAAATACTGGGAGTTCCAGGGTTGGGCCAAGCATCAAAGCAAACAGTAAACAGCCAAAGGCAGTGCTACGGTCAAGGTGGAGGAAAGCATTAAAAAATAATTTCATTGACCTGTCTAAAAGGGAAGGATTATGAGCCACTACTGGAACTGGAGAAACCAAGATGTGACATGTAGAGAGTGAAAGTCATTAAGAGACTTGCCTGAAGGATGGCAAAAAATCTTCGCAATTCTCAGAAAGTGAAAGTCATGTACTTAGAATGATGTGAGCTCTTCACGATCTAGGTCATTCCACTTCAAAATAAGGACTGGTCACCACATGTGATACCTCTTGGGCACTCGCACAGGTTTTCCCAAAGTTTCCCCTCACTCCCATAATCCGCCATGCTTCCTATTTTCTCCTGAACGTGCTTACCCAAAGACAAATGTTGCTTCCACTATTAGACACTGCTGTTTCCCATGAAAGCCTCAGGCATGGTAGACATGCCTGGGCAAACAGGCGCTTCAATCACCAGGAAGGGGAAGTTTGGAGGGTATGCTGAAGTAGATGGACATGGAGCAGGAATCTCTAAAGTATACAACTTCTGTATTTTTAAGTGATCCTGTCCACTGACTTCAAATATAGACTCCCCAAATAAACGTCCTGGGTGAATGACAGAATGGCTCGAAAGGAAGACCTGGATACTGCAATTACACTTAGTTTACAGTGTCTTACAAAACTGCAGTGAAGCCCATACTACAGCACCACAAATGTCATACAATCATAGGAGATTACTAGGCTATTGACTCGGAGGTTGTTTTAAGTCTAGCCGTTTCATCCCAATGTAATATCATAGAAATGCTACTCAGTACCAAAGACTGCATTTAGTGACGACTGCCCATGTCCAAACGGTTGTGGGCACTATCCCCAGTTAAGAATTTATGGTGCCTCATCCACTTGTCCAAGTTCCTCTTGAACACAGTGTCAGAGGTTCTCTGTTTCACATGAATTGTAGCCTGTTCCAAAGACATGGCAGTTGCTGGGAGATAATTCTGTCCCTCCAGCACGTCCTAAGTCACAGGCCATACTGAGGTCCCTGGAATGGGTAGCTTTAGTCCAGTATGATTTACAGATATGCAACAAGTTCATTAGGTTTGGGTCTTGGATTGCTCTGTAGGCCAGGAAAAAGTCTCCCCTAAGAAGTCAGTACAATAAGGAACATAGTGATAGAAACTCTAGGTCGGTCTGTGTAAGGCACATGCTGGAGCCCCTTTATCTTCTTTGCTAGAAACCTCTGAGGTCTCTAATTGCTGCAGGTGCTTAGTACGGTAACATGCCAAATGGGGTGCTCTACTCAATTATGGGATGGATAAGTGCAGAGTATAGGGGGTTATAACTTCTGCTCTCGACACGATGCCTTTACTAATAAAGTGTGCTACATAGAAAGCTTTTCTTACTACAGTAGACACATGGTGGTCGAAGTAAAGGTCGCAGTCAACTTGTGATCCAAGGTTCCTTACCACTTCATGAGTAATTAGGGTATTGCTGCTGATTTGACAGCGTGAAGGGACACTGTTTGTGCCAAAGGGAATAATGCATTTCTTTGCATTCAGTTTGAGATTGTGACGAAAACACCAGTCACTGGTCTGCATGAGACCCTCCTGGAGTATACAGATGTTATTTGGAGTTTCAATGATTGCACCTAGTTTGCAGTAGTCTTCAAACTTGATCAGCCACAACCCCTTAGTTTTGACCTGAACTTCTGAGAAGTATATAACAGTAGTGAACCCAGCACAGACCCCTATGGCACCCCGCTGGTAATAGGTATGCTGGTTGATGTGAAGTCACCCACCTTGATAGTGTGTGTCCAGTTTGTGAGGCATTTGGCAACCCATCTTACAATGCAGGGGATTACATTCAGTTTGCTAAATTTATGAGTAATGACTAAATGTGGGATCGTGTCAAAAGCCTTTGCCAAGTCATTGTATGCTGTGTGCACAGATATGCCCTCATCAATGGCCTTGTGTCACAATTTCAAAGAAATCCACCAGATTTAACAGGCAGGATCTTCCCTTCACAAAGCCGAATTAGGTAATCCAGGGTTTGGAGATCACCTGTGTCTCTATTTAGGAGGTCCATAATTATATGTTCCATGATCTTACAGATGAGGCTTGTGGGTCTGTAATTGCCTGGGTCTGTTGCTAGATCACCTTTGTGGAGGACAGTAACTGTAGCGGTTCTCCATTCTGCAGGAACAAAGCCTGTGGCTAGGCTATGATTAAAAAGACTTAGTGGTGATGCTAGTTCATGTTTTAGCCTGTTTGGTCCCATAGAGACAGATTTACTTTTTTTTTTTTTTTAAAACCTTGGACAGAGCTTTGAGAACCTCCTCTTCAGATAATGTAGGGTGGGGGCATTTGGGGGAAGGTTTGTTGCAAGTTAGGAGGGAATAAGAGTAAAATTTTCAGCAAACCTATCTGCTAGCAGGTTTGGTATCTCTGTGGGATCAGTATGTGTGATATCACTGGCCACTAGTTCTGCACAGTCTTGGGTCCTACCCTTTAGATTACATATGTAGCTGTAAAAGGCCTTATGGTCATCTTTGGCTGTACTTAGTAACTTTCTCACAAAGGAGCCTTGGAGGATTTGACAAGTTGCCTTATTTGCCTGTTGAAGCAGAGGAGAGTGCTTTTCAATTGTTGGGGCCTTGCCTTTGTTTTTTTGGACAGCATCTTTTTGCGTTTATTATAAAATTTGTTGATGCTGCATGATACAAATTCGACAACACAGATAGAACGTTATGGTGAGTACATAACTTCTTTATCTGATGTTGTCAATCTTCATTTATTCCTTGATCTGTGGGATAGAATCCCCAGCTACTTTTTATCCTGGGTTGACTCGCAGAATATTCCTTAGCACTATAGAACCAAAGGATGCTCTTCCCCTGGAGGCCAAATCCAATTTGTACAGAGTAATAAATATATGTGAAGTAGCTCAAGTTGCTGCTTTGCAAATGTCATCCAAGGAAGCCCTGAAGTGAAAAACTGCAAAAGTGGCTATCGCTCTGATAGTGTGCTTTAACAGGTCCAGGTAATTTAACATTCTTTTTGGTGTATATAAAGGATTTCAACCATTTAGAAAGCATAACTTTGGATACTGGCCTACCTACTCTAACACCAGAAAAAGCAATAAACAGTTGACCAGATTTTCTGATAGATTTTATCTATGAAAGTAGAAATGCAATTGTCTGTGGACGTCCAATAAGTGCATGCAATATTCACCTTTATTTGAAAATGTTGGAAAAAATGGTACAGTTACAGTTTGATTAATATTTGTCTCGAAACAACTTTTGGTAGAAAGAATAGATTAGCCCTTAAAGAAACTTATCTGGGTGAAAAGTCAAATATGGCGATTTAAAAAATAGCGCCGGAATTTCTGAAATTCTTCTAGCAGAGGTAACAGCTATTAATAAAGCTGTTTTCAAAGACAAGTACTTTAGCTCAAGTGGCTGCAGGCTCAAGAGAGGGGTATATCTAAGTCTGAAGAACCAAGTTGAAATTCCATGGAACATATGGGTCTTTATAAGAAGGCTTCAGCATCAAGGTTCCTTTCGAAAAGGCTTTGGAAAGTTTATGGGACATTAATGAGGCAACTTGTAACCCACTGTGAAAATTTGAAATGGCCGCTAGTTGAATCCTGATGGTAGAAGCAGAAGCTCCTTCAAGAGCAACGTCAAAAACTCCAAATTTTTTGTGATGGGATTGAAAGAGGATCAATGTCATTACTAGGAGCCCATGAGAATATTTCCCATTTACTACAATGAAGTTTTCTAGTGGAGGGTTTATACGAAGCAAAGTAATCTTACGGACTGGAGAAGACAATGTTACGCCTGGCAAGTGGAGAGGCCATGCTGTGAGCTTTAGGTTTTGATGGTTCTGGTGAACTAATCCCTCTGGATGGGATAGGAGATCATCTGGAGTTGGATCCAGAGTCCATGGTTGCTAAATCAGATGAGGCCAGAGGAAGGGGAACCAAATCTGTAGAGGCCAGAATGGGGCAATGAGGATGACCTTGCTCTTCAACCTTGTTGCTTTCTTCAGAAACTGAGGGGTTAACAGTATCGTGGGAAAAGTGTATAGAAGTCCTGAGGGCCAATCGTGAAGAAGAGAGTCTCTTGGAGACTCCCCTGGAGGGAGGACCAGGGCAAAGCAGCTGTTGCACTTGTTGTTTTGGGGTGATGCAAAGAGGTTGCAGCAAGGTTTGCCACAGCTGTGAAAAATCATCTGTGCCATTTAAACCACTCGTGAAGCAGGAGGATACATATGCTCAACTTGTCTGCTATCACACTAGAAGTTTCCGGGATGTCCATTGCTATTAGAAAGTGGTTGGAAGACAAACGCTGAGTGCTTCTCGACAATGGGAATAAGACTTGGTACCTCCCGGTTTGTTGATGTACCAGACGACTGACATATGTCTGGATCGCAACTGTCCCTGGAGGAAGAACAGCTTGAAAGGCCTGCAAACGCTAACAGCACTGGCCTCATCTCTACGGCACTGATATGCAAGCCGGCCTCTGTAAGTGATCAAGTGCCTTGGACTGTCTGGCTCAGATAATACCCCCCCCCTCACCCGATCTGGCAGGTGTCTGTGGTCACTATGGTCGGGGGTGGGTGGGTTGGGGTTGTATGAAAGGTCGTCCCGCTACAATATCGGTGGAGTGAACCCACCAGAGAAGATCCATTTTGCAACAGTTGGTCACTAAAATATGACGCAACATTGGCTGATGACGAATGGACCATTGGGATGCAAGAATCCATTGTAGAATTCTCATGTGGAATCTTGCTAGAGGTGCCAAGGTAATGGCCACTGCAAGAGAACCTAGAGCCTGCACTACTAGACATGCAGCTACTGTCTTGCTGCGGATGATTCTCCTGACTTGAGATTTGATCTTTTCTAAACAGGGAAAAGGGAGGGAAGCTATGAGTGCGTTCATATTCAGATCTGCCCTTATAAATTCCAAACTCTGCTTTGGAATCAAATTAGATTTTTTGTGGATTATTGCAATTCTGAGGTCAGCATAAGTCTGAAGGACATAGTCTTTTGATTTTTCTAAGAGATGCCTGGTGGGAGAGGTGATGAGCCAGTTGTCTAAATAAGGAAACACTTGGTGTCTGTGTAGTCTCAAGTGAAACGTTACCACTGTCATGCATTTGGTGAACACCCTGGGGGCTGCGGTTAGACCAAATGACCAGGCTCTGCATTGACAGCAACTGGCTCCCAGCTGGAAGCAGAGAAATCTCCTGGACTGCCTTGTCCATCTTGATGTGATAATACACATCCTGGAGATCTACTGAGCACATCCAATCATCCTTTCCTAAGAAGAGAAGGATGGACTGAACTGTGATCATCTGGAATTTTGTTTGAACAGATTTGTTGAAAACACAGATCCAAAACTGGTCTCCAGTATCCGGTGGTCTTTGGTACTAAAAAGAATCTTGAATAAGTTACGGATTCTTTCTGGTCTGTGGGGGACACGTTGGATGACTTTCTAGCAGTTATTTTAATTTCTGGAACTGCTAGTTCTCTCCGACTGGGTGGAACACTGGAGATCCTTTTTTGAGTTTTCTTGGATGAGTGCGAAAGGGAATAGTGTACCCTCTGGTAATAATCCTTTGCACCCAAACATCTGTAGTTATTTTTATCCAGGCATGTTGGTGTAAGGATAATCATCCCCCGACTGCTTTCAGAGGCAAGGGTAGGGTTTGGCGAAGAAAGAATCTCTGAACCCTGATTTTATGGGCCACCTGTGCCATGTGGACAGCGTCTTCCATTAAAAATTCCCCCTCTGCCCCTGGGGGAGCTACTACCACATGTCCTGGACAGGCCGTTGGGACTTTTATAACATCTTTCCACTCCTCTGGTTCCTAGAGGAGGACCATCGAGTAGTAGAAAAATGTTCACCCAGTGCAGAAAGGGTATGCCCATCTTTCTCACACCTGGACAAAGTCACATGAACTTTTGGGCCAAAAAGAGAAGACCTGTCAAAGGGTGCACTGAAGACTTGAATGGCTCCACAAATTTGCATAAGCATATCCAGGCATGTCTCCTCAAGTCTACACCAGAACCCACTGCTGTGGTCATCCCTTTGGCTGCATGTGCCATGAGTCTCATGGACGAGTTGGATATGGACTCTAGGATGGCCAACTGAGAAACAACCCTTTCTTGGACTTCAGATATGGCTCATACAAGTGTATTTGATAACTCCTTAATCAAATCCTTTTGAAGTCTAGTGAAATATACCATAAAGTTCAATGACTGCAGAACAAAAGTCGAAGAAGCATATACCTGCTTCCCGAACCTATTCTCGTCCCAAGCCTCTCAACTGGGAGGATGGATAGTAGAACTCTCCCCAGAGTTCTTTGTGGTTGCCACAAACAACATGGCATCTACTGCTAACCATTTAGATCAAAACTGAAAATCTTTGGGAGCAGTGATAATTTTGTCTGGCCTCTTAGGGATCATCCTTATGGAATCAGGACCTTTCAACGCCTGCTGCACAATCAGTTTGATAAGATCATTAGCTGGAGTCACCCAAGAAGTAGATGGGCGAGAGCCGAAAGCTTGCAGGTATACAGATTCCTCGGGGGGGATGCTGGGACTTCCAGCCACCCCTCTGTTTAAGGATCTCAAGGATATCTCCAGAGGAGACATCTTCAGGGGTGACCTAGGGGAACCCTCCCCTTCATCAGTCAGTATCCTCAGTGACCGACTCTTCCAGGGAATCAAAGTGCTTCCTCTTGCACTTTCTCTTGTGAGGGACTTCTTCACCGAGAAAAATCTAAAGTAGTGTCAGAAAAGGATAAGACCTGGACAGGTGTATCCTGCAGTTTCGTCCCTCACTGTCCCGATGCAGAGGTTGGTTGACAGTCAGAATGAAAGGAAAGATCAGGGATCAACTCCGATCAGGGAGCAGATGACTTGGTGCCCACCGAAGACAAAGCCCTCTCCATTGTCTGGAAGGCAGGTCCCCCCTGAAGAGGGAAGGGAGCCCGGGAACCGAGAATGACTACCTCAGAACTGATGTCACTCCCCGCTCTGAGGAGACTACCCCTGATGCCAAAGCTGAGGTGCAGGGATGGCTCCAAGAAAACTAGAGTTGAAACCTGCCCCTCAAGAGCCAACAGCAGAACCTGCATCCCAGGAGCCCTCTGGTTCTGAGAGGACC
The DNA here is from genome assembly GCF_019279795.1 of Protopterus annectens. Lineage (NCBI taxonomy): Eukaryota > Metazoa > Chordata > Ceratodontiformes > Protopteridae > Protopterus > Protopterus annectens. The sequence continues at coordinate 185,550,403 of NC_056739.1, read as the reverse complement.
GAAGAGCTCAGGGTAGTAGTTGGCACCAGAGAAAAAGATCTGGCGATGGCCATAACAGTCGATGCCAGAGGGGTCAGAGTCTGAGTCTCCAAAACCACAGATGGGGTCAGAGGAGGAAGATTTGGTGGAGTTGTGGAGAAAGTAGTTCCAGAACTGTAGGTGGTCAGAACCAAGGACATAGAAGGCAATCCTCTTGCCTCAAGAATCTGATCCACCAGCCTCAGCATGTCCAATTCTGATGAGCTCTTGGTGGAGCGATTGGGTGCATGGAGATTTAGATCTCTCCAGAAATAGACTAGGCAACTGTCCTGCATATGGATCAATAGATGGGGAATATTGCATTCTTGAAAAAATGTATTCCGGTTCCTAAAGAATTACTGTTAGAACCGCAAGTGTCAGTGCAGGTATAGTGGATGGAATAGAGATTGTTAGTTATGAAGTCTTGCCATGGTTTTCTAATGTCTGTTCTGGTGCCAAAGATGCACATAGTCTCAAAGCAGAGGCTTTCAGTTCCATAGCCATTTGTGGACCCTCTAGTTTAGGTTTCTTAGTCACCTGTGCCAAAGGAGAGGTCGGTGCCGAGTGACTTTTCTTCTTATGGTTCTCAGTTTTTGAAGAAGATGGAGGAGAGTGTCTTAGATTTGGAACCAGATGAGGCCTCCTCAAAAGAGGATTTAAGCATGCCCTTTAACATAGCTGAAAGAAAAAATAAATTTAAGGCTCGGCGACTGAATCCATGGCATATTGAGGAGTCTTCCTGAAGATGTAATGAGCCTAAACAAACACATGATGAATGACCATCAGAATTTGGCATTTTCCTACTGCACTTGACATTTTTTAAAGCCAGAAGTCCCCTTTCCTTTATCAGCCATATCTTATAGGTTCATAGGTTCATAGGTTTATACTAGGCTATCTGCCCTAAGGCATTTATAAGCCTAGCCCAAATTTTTGTGGCTTACGCCACCCCTTATATGAAAAAATACTGTGCCCATTAGTTTGTTGTGCCTCTGTCCAGCAGTGACACAGAGATGATTCCCGGGATAAACCTACGATCTCCCATCCACAGGTCAAGATTTCTCTTGAACAGAGCCAGCGAGGTGCTCTGCCTCACATGGACCGGGATTTTATTCCACAGCATAGGGAGTCTCTGAGTGATAAATCTATCCCTCCAGCACGTCCTATTTATATCCGTGCTAAGGTTTAAGTCTCTTGCTCTAGTGGTTTTGGTGGATTTGGATTTTTGGGGTGGAGCATGTCCATTAATTCCGGGTTGGACATGGCCTTGTATGTCAGGCACATGTCACCTCTGAGCAGACTGTATGCAACTGAATAGAGCTGGAGTTTCTTCAATCTGGCAGCATATGACAGATTTTGGAGTCCCTTTATCCTTTTGGTGAGGAACTTTTGGGGTCTCTCCAATTGCTGCAGATGTCGGGTGCGATACATCCCGAATGGGGCATTGTACTCGATCATTGGTCTGATAAGTGAAGAGTACAGGGGAACAATGACCTCACTAGATCTGGATGTGAATCCCTTCATGATCAGGTGGGCAATGTAGAAGGTCTTTCTAACCACTTTAGCAACGTGGGTGTCAAAAGAAAGGCCACTGTCAACCTGGGTCCCCAGGTCCCTGATGACCTCTTCTGTGCTTAGTGGATTGCCACCTATATGGTAGCTTGGGGTTACCTTGTTTTTCCCGAAAGGTATGACTATACATTTTTTGGCGTTTAACTTCAGGCCATGGCTCTGGCACCAGCTATCTGTTTCCGTGAGTCCCTTCTGAAGGATATCCGTGTCAGATGCACTTTCCACTATGGCGCCCAGTTTGCAGTAGTCTGCAAACTTTGTCAGCCAAAGTCCTCCCATGTTGGCCTGTACTTCTGAGAAGTAGATGCCGAACAATAGGGGGCCAAGGACCCAGCCCTGTGGGACACCGCTTGTGACCGGCTTGGAGTCTGACATAGCGCCAGCAACTCTAACCCTGTGGGTTCTGTCCTTAAGCCAGTTTGCAACCCATCTTGTGACATATGGGTTTACATTTAAGCTGGTAAGTTTTTCTACAATACCAGAGTGGGGTATTGTGTCGAAGGCCTTTGCAAGGTCAAGGTAGGCTGTATGGACTGCCTTTCCCACATCAATGGCCTTGGTGACTGTTTCGAAGAAGTCGACCAAGTTCAAAAGGCATGATCTGCCCTTGACTAAGCCAAACTGGGTCGGGTCCAATGTCTGCAAGTCCCCTATATCTTTGTTTATGAGCTCCATTATGATCCCTCTCCATAGCTTTGCAGACTAGACGTGTTAAGCTTATGGGGCGGTAATTACCAGGGTCCGTAGAGGCACCGCCTTTGTGGAGTGGGACCACAGTTGCCGTACGCCACTCCTTGGGCACGTATCCTGTGGTAAAGGCTGAGATTAAACAGCTGCCTTATGTGCGGGTTTAATTCCTCATTTAGCTCGTGTAGCACACAGCCGGGGACACCATCCGGTCCCATTGATGCTGTGTTTTTAGCTTTAGAGAGAGCAGCTTTCACCTGCGCATTTGAGATGTCTGGGAGGCTACACTCTGCTGGGATAGTTATCTCTCCTTTAGGGGGGGAGAGTGGGGTGAAGTTTGCACTGAACCTGTCTGCCAGTATGTTGGCAATGTCTGTGGGTTCAGTGATTTTTGTATCATTTTGGACTAATTCTGAGTATATCTGGGAGTTTCCACCCAGGTTCCTAACATAGCTGAAAAAGGCCTTATGATTGTCCTTTGAATCCATGGCAATTTTTAAATTACAGTACAAGTGCTATATATATATATATATATATATATATATATATATATATATATATATATAGGCAGAATTGTAAAATATAATTGTACTTACCTCGAGAGGTTTGGCGACATGTCTAACACTGAAAGTTAGAAACGAGAGCGGAGGTAAAAGGGAAAGGAGCACTGTGGGTAGTGAGAAAAGCTAGAGAGTTTTGGTCCAAGTTGGCTGCAGTACGGCTGAGTCGGTTACGATTTTGAAACCGAACCCACAGGTCAAGGAATAAATGAAGATTGACCACATCAGATCATTAGTTATGGATCAATCCAAGGTATACGACATCCACTTAGGATTTAGAGAAATTTTAGACCGTTTGAAAAATTAAAGTTAGTGTAATACAAACAGGAACTACAATATGAAGCGAGGGAAAAACAAGCTTATGGGTATATTTAGAGAGAAAGTCAGGGAAGAGAATTAGATAGCAGTAAGGAAGTAAGTGAAGAAGGGAGAGTAAGGAGGTATAAGGAATGAAAAGGCACTTGTTCACATTTAGGAATATAGTTTATCCTGCTATTGAGCAAGAACAGAGCCAGATTTTAGCTAGGAAATCTTTCAGAGTGGTTTTGAAAGGTGGGAGGGGAGGGTATATTTCTGATGGATACAGGTAAGAAGTTCCAGGCCTCAGCAACTGTACGAGTACAGATAAACTTCGCATTGTTAGATTTAAGGAGGTTTTGGTCACCAGATCACAATGATCGACTGGAAACAAAATTACTACAATATTTTTAGTGCTGTACAGGAAGATAGATGCTGGATAATTTTATAGGCGGTAGGAAGTTGTGCACGTTAGCCGATGTGGCAGTTCTACCCAATTAAGGCTCTTCAGTGCCATACAGTGGCGGGTTCTGAAAGGGTATGTGCCGCAAATTTAGCAACTTGTTATAGCATCATTCAAGTTGTAATTTTTGTGAAGCCTGGTAGTTAGCAAGGATGGGAGCACCATAAACAATAGTGCGGGAGGAAAGGAGAAGTGGCAAGCATAATTTTAGCTGCGTCAGTGAGAAAGTTTTTGGCTCTGAAAAGCATCCCTATTTTTTGATGAGTTTTTCTTATGCTATTTTGCAAATGCAGGTTAAATTTAAGATAATTATCCACCATCACTGCTAATAGTTTGTTATGACAAGTAACTTCAATGGTTATAATATGAAGAGAGGACTTCAAATTGTTTTTTTTTCATGACAGAAGGATTTTGGGAAATAGTAGTTTGGTCTTTTTTGGGTTGAGAATGAGTTGTGAGTTACAAAAGCCATGTTTCAGTAGTAGTTAAAGCTTCTGGAGTAATTGTTTGGAGGTGTACCATGTTGTCAGATGTGCAGACGAGAGTGGAATCATTTGCGTAGTGTATTAGGCTGGCCTGTTGTGTGGAAGTATAGAGGATGTTGGTGAAAATGTTAAAGAGGAGGGGACCAAGGACAGAACCTTGTGGTACACTGTTGGTGACTAGGAGGTAAGGAAAGAACATGGACCGCCTATTTACTGACAGATACCTATTGGGCAGGTAGTTTTTGAACCACAGAAGGGTGGGCTGAGTGGGACCTAGTGAGGACATTTGAAGTAGAAGTTTGCTGTGACAAACTGTAGCCTTACTGAGGGTATCTGTATAGGTTAGAAGGGCAGTGCTAGTACTATGGGAAGGACAGAAGCCATGTTGTGTAGGGGACAGGAGTTCTTCCTGCAGAAGATGTATTCAAAAACAACTGATGCACTATTTTTCAAATATTTTGGCAAGGGTAGATAAGATTGCTATAGGTCTAAAATTAATGTCGGTTGAATTTCCTTCTTTGTACAGAGGGATAATGCGTGACTTTTTCCAAACAGAGGGAATGTAAGATTCCTGGATTGACCTATTTATAAGGATCAAGTCAGGATAGGCAATGCTATTTGCTGCTATCTTTAGGTATTCATTTGGAACAGCATGGTTTAAGAATAGTTTTATATAGTAAGTGGGCACAGGTTTGAAGGTGAACGTGGATGTGGATCTCATATGTGGCTGTTGGGCAGGGTTAGGATTTGATGTTGAAGAACTCTTGGTTAGAGATGCAAAATAAGACTGACTCATTTTAAGTGGTGAATTATTGGGAAAGGGGTTTGGGTTGAATTTTTGGCAGGGATGCAAGATTTCTTTAATGATATGTGTTTAGCATCATTCTGAAAGTTATTACAGTATAGTTTTTTGTTTTCATTTATTTGCCTTTTAGTACGACTGCAAAGCATTCTGAATTTTAAGACAGATGTTTTATAGGTTTGCCATTCTTTCCATGCTTTTTCTCTATCAGACATTAGAATTCTACTCTTTTTTCTTAGACAAATTGCATTATTTGCTTTTATTCACTTCCTTACAGGAGGTGTAAGGCTATTTAGGATATTTAGAAAAGCTGTATTGAAGTCAATTACAGCATTGTCTAAGGGGAGGATTTTTAGGAAGTTCCAGTTAATAGATGGTGTAGCAATGAATATTTATGGATTAAACATGGAAAGTATGCTGTTAAACTAGATGTTTGGGATTTTCTTTTTTTTTTAAATCTCTCCAAGTCTTTTGGGTTTTTTAATGACATGAAGGGAATGGACCCTATCCATGATTAAAGGTCATGAAATTAGTATTGTTTCAGTCTTTGATATCAGCCAGAAGTGCTCTTCACAGCACCTGCAATATGCCCAGTAATGATTCCTTCTGCAATTCGTACGAGGTTGCATGTATTGCTAACACATATACGACTGTAGATTTTTTTTTATAAGACCCGTTGCTCCTACTGCTATTGGAACGGTCAGGTATCTTTCTTCCAAATTGCTCTCATTTCTGCCTACAAATCCTGATATTTTATGACTGTCTCTCTGTACACAAGACACCATTGTCACTGGGAGTGGCAATTTCAATGATCAACGCTACTTTTGTCTTCTTTTCATATACCACTATATCCTGTTTTCTAGCATCTATCTTTTGAACTGTTGGTAATGGGTGATCCCATGTGATGTAGACTTCATCATTTTCTATGATGCTTTGTGGCTCATGTTTCCATAATGTTTGCAAAATCCCCATTGCAACATTCTTGACCCATTATTATGCCTTTCAGTATACAGTCCTTCTGCCATTGGTATGTCACAACCAGCAATGAGGTGTTCCTCTGTTTCACATTTGGTTTAACAAAACCTACATTTATAGGTTCATAGGTTGGTACTAGGCTATTGGCCCCAAAGCCTATGCAAGCCTAGCCATAACAATTCCCTGGAAATTTCTTCCCACCATATTTACTTCTCTGGGCCCCTGTCTAGCAGTGCGACTGACATGATCCCCGGGGTGAATTTCCTATCTCCCATCCAATCATCAAGGTTCCTTTTGAAGAGGGCCAATGAGGCGCTCTGCTTGACATGTATGGGCAGTCTATTCCAGAGTATGGGGAGTCTCTGGGTCAGGAACCTATCCCTCCAGCAGGTTTTGTTCATTGTGATAAGGTTTAGATCCCTGGAGTGTGTGGCTCTGAGGGACTGGGATTTCTTTAAGTGGAGCATGTCCAACAGCTCAGGGTTTGACATGACCTTGTATGTTAAGCAGAGATCGCCTCTGAGTAGACTATATGCCACAGAGTATAGCTGGAGTTTTTTTAGACTGTTAGAATATGACATCTGCTTTAGGCCTGCGATTCTTTTAGTGAGGTATTTCTGTGGCCTTTCCAGGTGTTGCAGATGTCTTGTGAGGTACATACCAAATGGGGCATTATACTCTATAATGGGTCTAATGAGGGATGAGTACAGTGGGACAATGACCGCTTTTTTCTGGATGAAAAGTCCTTAGTGATGAGGTATGCCACATAGAAGGATTTCCTGACTGTTGTGGCGATGTGGTTATCGAAAGTAAGACCACTGTCCACTTGTGTCCCTAAGTCTCTCATCACACTTTCGATGTTTAGTGTCCAACCTCCTATGTGGTAGTTCATGGGTACATGTTTTTTTTCCAAAGGGGATAACTATACATTTCTTGGCATTAAGCTTGAGCCCATGGCTCTGGCACCAGACATCTGTTTCTGTAAGGTCCTTTTATAGAATATCCACATCATTTGGGGATTCTATAATGGCTCCCAGTTTGCAGTCATCTGCAAACTTTGTTAGCCAGAGTCCCTTAGTGTTGGCTTGTACTTCAGAGAAGTAGATGCCAAACAAGAGTGTCTGTCATTTGTCTGTTTCTCCCACATGTTCAATGGATTTTGTAAACCAGGATGTACATAGCCCACTATCCTGGGTTGCAAATATTAACCTTTCATCTCTTGGTTTGACTTCGCCTCTCCTTAAGCATTCCTGATCAACAAGAGGTTCTTCCAGAAGTTTTCTATACTTGAAACTATATTTATGCATTTTCCACATTTCTTGCCTTTACATCTGGTCCTTCATCTTATATTCTTTCTTTTGTTTTTTTGGCACATTCAGTTGCTGCCTGATTTTTGTCTACTTCTGGTTTGATTTCCATTCCTGTTTGACGCCGATATGCTTCTGCTAGATTAAGCAGAGAAGTCTTTCAAAAAACTTTCACTACATTTGGATCTTGTGAGGTCAGATGTTTGCGGAGTCCCACAATTGCAGATCTATACATGTAATCAATTTCTAGGAGGCCCATCCCTCCTTCGGAACAGGGAATATATAATCTTGATATGCACGGATTTTTATAAATCATCTGGTGAGCATGAAGCATCCCTTCTTGTTTTCCCATCTAATCTATCCAACACCTTTTGGGACCAGTTAAATCACTCCAAAACTATAAGTTAGGGCAGGAAAAGCAAATTGGTTTATAACTTGGATTTTGTTCCTAGATGTTCACGATTAATTTAAGTTTTCTAAAGTACTCCTTACAAAGTTTTATTCACAATTGTTCATGTTTTATTGTTGACCCTTCATCAATTCCCAAATATTTATAGACTCCCTCTTGCTCAAGTTCACATTCATGTCCCAAACTGAGGTTTTCTTGGTGCTGCAGTTTGCCTGCTTTAAAGGTTGTTTTTGCATATTTATCAAGACCAAATGACATTCTTATATCTGAAAAAGTTTTGACAATTTGCAGTTGTACTTTCAATTCCTCATCTGATGAGCTATACAGTTTTAAATCATCGACAAAGATAAGAAGTCTTTACACTTTGTGGTTTTCTATGAGCCAAAATTATAGCCATGGCCAACAGTGGTGACAGAGTCACCCTGGAATATCCCCCTTTGAATTTTTATCCATGAATGTGGGATACTATCAAATACTTTTTCTAGTCAATCCATGCCATACTTAGATTCTTCCCCTTTTTACAGTTCTCCACTATGACTAACAAATAATTATCCTTTGTTCCATATAACTTTCTTTTATTGCCCTGTTGTTCTACTTCCATAACAGAGTTTTCTTCTAAATGACAATAAACTCTGTCAGCATCATTTTCAGTGTACAGTTTATACATCGCCAGAAGGCAAATTATTGGTAGATAGTTTTTAGGGTAGCTTGCAGGTTCACTCTTAAGTAGTAGCATTGTTTTTCCTGTTAGCCAGGTTGGCGTCTGCTGTGATCTCTAGTTGTATAGATTGGGAGATGATCACTGAGACCATATGACATTGTACCTGTGGTGGTACATTTGCTAGGGTCAGATACTAAGATCCAGTCCAATACAGAATTTGATGTCTTGTTATAATGAGTAGGGCTATTCATTGCGTGAAACCATACAAGTTCATGCTAGATGTAGGGGAGTTGGAGTCGGTGACATTTACATCACCTAGTAATATTTTTTCTTGTGGAAATGGTATGGATACCCAATGCTGGATATCTTCCACTATAGCTGTATTGTTGCAAGGAGGTATATAAAGGACTGTAATACATATCTGTTTATAATTGCTTATTTTGAGAAAAATAAAAAGCTCTGCTGAACTGACTTTTGGCTTGCTGTAAGGGAGATGAGGTAGGTACTGGAAAATATTAAAGCAATACCACCACCTTTGCTCTTTATACAGACTTACGGATATTATATGCAGAAGTTATAACTATGGCGTCATTTATGCTGCGTTTAAGCCAAGTTTCAGTTAGAGAGAGAACATCAGGCTTATATTGGGTAATCCAGCCATGTAGCTCAGCAGTTTTATTTCTTATGCTCCTAACATTTATAGCAGCAAAAATTATATTGCCAGGCTTGGGGACTGGCTGTTTCTGGGTTACAAAAAAGTGTGTAGGAGAGAATTATCTTTGTGTTCATTGTGACAGGTAGGGTCAAGATTAGGGTGTGTATCTCCTCCTAGAAGGATTTTAGTATAATGGGGAATTATGCATACTTTTTTTCTGGAGAGGAGGCTTTCACTTAATTTTGTTTTGATTTCAGTTCAGTTTAAGTGCAATTAATCAGTCTATATTTTAAATAAAAGTGATGAGCAAATATCAAATAGGTTTGGTGAAATTTGTGGAGTGTGTAAAGAGGAAGCATGGCTAGGTGGTTGGGACAGAGTTGGAGAGATGTTACAAGATATTATTGAGCCTTGATAGGATGAAAGATGGCACAATAGGAGAACAGAGGATAAAGTTAAGAGTAGCAAAATTAAGTACAGTAAGCTGCGTTTTATAAATGGCAGGTAGTGGTGACGTAGCAAAGAAGGAAACAAGAAGTTGCAGAACAGTGTGAGATTCAGGGATGGTGAATTCTGACAGCTGAAAGAGGTTAGGCAAGGAGAGAAGTTTATTCTATAAAAGAACAGAGGTAGGTTGTCCTGGTATCTTCTCTGGAATACAAGGAATAGACCAGTAATAAAGGCTAGAGTATAACAATGTAGTGAAAATAAGAAGAAATGATGGTTTATTTGGGAAAAGATAAAGATACAATGTAGAATAGATGGGTACCATTAGGGAGGATTGTGATTAGAAATGGATATAGTGCAAAGCTGTATGGGAGGGAGAAAGACAGTTGGAAAAGAATGGCGTACAGCTACAGTGGTCCCACTCCGGACCCCGGAAACTATCGCCCCATAAGCCTGACTAGTCTGGTCTGTAAAGCTATGGAGCGTATCATCATGGAACTCATAAACAAAGACATTGGGAGCCTCCAGACTCTGGACCCTACCCAATTCGGCTTTGTTAAGGGCAGATCTTGCCTCTTAAACCTAGTCGATTTCTTTGAAACAGTTACCAAAGCCATATATGAGGGCAAGGTAGTCCACACAGCCTACCTGGACCTCACAAAAGCCTTCGACACAATACCCCACTCGGGCATCATAAATAAGCTTACCAGCTTAAATATCAACCTCTATATCTCAAGATGGGTTGCAAACTGGCTCAGAGATAGAACCCACATGGTCAGAATCGCAGGTGCCATGTCCAAATCCAAACCAGTTACAAGTGGCATCCCAAAGGGCTCAGTTCTGGGACCTCTCTTGTTTGGTATATACTTCTCTGAGGTTCAGGCTAACACGGGGGGATTATGGCTGACCAGGTTCGCAGATGACTGCAAACTGGGGGCCATAATCGAATTTCCAGCTGACACAAGCATCCTCCAAAAGGGTCTCACAGAGACGGATGCTTGGTGCCAGAGCCACGGCCTCAAGCTAAATGCTAAAAAGTGCATAGTCATCCCCTTTGGGAAAAACAAGGTGCCCACAAATTACCACATAGGTGGTAATCCATTAATCTGGAAGAAGTAATTAGAGATTTGGGGACCAACGTAGATAGTAATCTCTCCTTTGATAATCACGTTGCCAAAGTGGTTAGAAAGACCTTCTATATAGCCTACCTCATCAAGAAAGGGTTCGCATCTAGATCAAGAGAGGTCATTGTGCCCCTCTACTCGTCACTCATCAGGCCCATAATTGAATACAATGCCCCTTTTGGGATGTACCTTACCAGACACCTGCAGCAACTGGAGAGACCCCAAAAGTACCTCACCAAGAGGATCATGGGCTACAAGCAGATGTCCTATGCAGCTTGACTAAAGAAACTCCAGCTCTACTCAGTTGCTTACCGCCTACTCAGAGGCGATCTATGCCTGACGTACAAAGCCATGTCAAACCCAGAATTAATGGACATGCTCCACCTCAAAAAAATCCAAGTCCCTTGGAGCTACACACTCCAGAGACCTAAACCTCAGCACAAAAATAAATAGGACATGCTGGAGGGACAGATTCATTTCCCAGAGGCTCCCCTCACTCTGGAATAGAATCCCAGTTCATGTTAGACATAGCCCCCCTCTGACCTTCTTCAAGCGAAATTTGGACGTGTGGATGGGAAATCGCAAATTCACCCCTGGGATCTCTCCTGTGTCCCTGCTAGACAGAGGCACAGTAAACTAATCTTAAAAGGGTACCTTCTGTGACCTACTTTAGAGGCACAGTAGGCTAATCTAATAGGGAGGTGGAAACCAAATACACTCTGGCTAGGCTTATAAATGCCCTAGGGCAGATAGCCTAGCATCTACCTATGAACCTATGAAAAGGGGCTAGAAATTAAACAGATATAGGGAAGTAGGAAACAAGAAAGAGAAGCCTACTTATAAAAGTAGTAAAGTCATTTGGGAAGGTTTTTGGAATAAGAGTCATAAGTGAAATGCGTACGGAGTAGTATAATTTTAGAGTAAAAGGGGTTGGGGTTGGTACTGAGGTTAGGGAAGGGGAGCAGAGCAAGACAACAAATCAATTTATAGCCAGAAGAAAGCAGTTAACAAAAAAGAGATGCAAATAAAACAGGCTGTCATTTCCTGAGACTAAATAATTGGCATATGCAGTACAGTCGACTGGTCAAGCAAAAAGGGGAAAGTGGCAAACTTGGTTAGAAATCCTTTGAGTGCATGGACTATTTCACAGAAAAGTTCAATCACAAAGCATGCATGTATTGATCTGATTATAGGTAATATGCAGCAAGGTTCTTCAAGATAAATATGCTTACATTAAACCCGGACTAACTTCTTAGTAAACATGAGGTATATGGACCTGTGGGAGAGCTCCTGCAATATCGATGTCAGCTGTAGTGACCGCAGGCACAGCTCTATGAAGGAAGACAGTGACGGGAATGAAGATGTCAGAGATGCTTATATCTAGAATAGGGAGGAGGTCCCTGGTATTTACGGTCACCAAAACATGCCTGGAGGACAATCCTCCCTCTCTAGTCTGGAGGAATCTACTGAATGGCTGTCTTAAGAAGTAAAGTACCTTTCACTTTGCCACCTTACACGGACAGATTGGGATATCTGCTGATATGATGACAGGGACAGAGGAAGGGAATTCTATCTGCTGTTGATAATCTCCCGAACTCATCAGATGGTTATGACTTCAAAAAGACTGACTGGAGGAGGGGCAATACCTCAGAATGCTTTGGGGAAGGGGGCAGTTGAGACAGGCCACAGGCTTGTTGTGGTTTCTTGGGAGATGACCACAGTCATCCCCGTGATCAAACAGGGCCCTGTCCACAGCCACTGTGACCTCTCTGGAAGGAATTGGAGTTGGGGCATTTACCAAAGTCTTGGTTGCCTTGCTCGTGATGAAACCTCATAAGGGTACCTACTTTTCTGGGTCCTGGACAAAATATACTGAGAAGCAAACTTCACATCACTGTCTGACTATGTGGGCTTGGACATCTGGGCCAAAACTCTGAACCATGGCATGGGACATTTGTAAACATCACCTTCAACTCCATGGTGGTGAAGCTAGTGAGGCAAAGCCAGGAATAATAAAACAGTGATGTCTGTGCCAGTCACCCCACCAGTACCTTCTGCAGTACAGTACTGAAAGCAATGTGCATAACCAAAATAGCCATGGACAAAGAGATTAGCAGAATGACAGAGCCTCGGCCTTTCAAGTCCTTCAGCTGACTGACACAAGATGAAGGCCATCAAATTAGCAAAACCGGAAAATTTCACCAAATGTCTCCGATATGACAGCATACTCGACTCAGAGAGGATGTGTAAATGCACTTCCCCCAAGTAGTCAGGGCACAACAGTCTTCACAAGGTGGATAAATCACAGTTCTCTGAAAAGTGGAAGTCCTTTTTAGTGTTACTGCAGAAAGCATCATACCTAGCCTGGGAGTCGCTGACAGGAAAGCCTCATCTGTGAAGATGTAAAACCCTGTGATGGCTCCTGCTCCCTGGAAAAAGGAAGTCTTATGTGGCCTAGAAAACTTGAACAGCCACTTTCAAAATGTCTGAAGGAGACTCGTCCACAATAAACTGGCAGACAGAAATGCTTTTTGGAGATTCTACCTAGCAAAGGCATAGGGGCAGCAGGCCATCCCACCTTACATGGCACTATCTCCAGGATCTCCCTCAATTTAAGGAGATTTAGGGGGTGCTTGTCTCCTCACCACAGCTATTCGCATTGTGAGTGGGAAACTATGAGGACTCTACATACTTCCTCTTGCAGCATCTCTTCCTTGACAAAGAGCTCTTCAAAAAACAGGAAGAACATCTACAGTCAGTTTCAGATGACTGCAATCTCCATCTCTTGGCAGCCTTGTCTTTAATATCATTTTTGGATATGCGAGTGACCATCAGTGCAGAAATAATAAGTCCCAAGTAGTTATGATAGTCCATTGGTAGGGTTATTTCTTTTAACATAGCCAGGGGCTGTAGAAAACTGAGAATGTAGTTGAAATGTACACTGTAACCTGTAGCATCTGACACTCCCATTCTTAGGGCCAGAAAAAAAAAAACACCAGCATTGACAATGAAGAGGACAATACTGGCATCCAGCCCATGGTCAAGGAGCACAGCTAAAACTAACAGTCCACAGACACAGCAAATACTCCAATAATGACAACAGCCACAGCTCCAACCCTGTTGGAGGGCCTGCCTAAGCCAGCTTCTATGGAATCAGAACTGCAACACTGGGGCCAAAGAGGAAGGTTCTAACTGTACACTGACTGAAGAGCAAGAGGAATGGCAGCACTATTTCCAACCAGACAAGGGGGAGCACAGACCCAACACAAGCACCGCTGTATCAACAGCTGCCTCCACCAAGCACCTGTAGTCTACACCCAGTGTTGGGGGGTCCTATAAAGTAAGGGCTTTGATATGAACCTTATTGCACAGGTAATGGAGCTGGGACAGCAGCATTAATAAACATCTGCTGAAAGAGGAGGAAATGGACAACTATTAACTAGACGGTCCACAGCATTGGCTAACACCTTGGAATCAAAGGGGAGCTTTTTATGACTGGTTTTGACTGTCAAGGTAGAGTACAGCAACAAATACTTCCACTTCCTTACAACCTATGACATAAGTGAGGACTGTGGCAAAGCACCTGAATCCCTCAAGGTCAAAGAAAGCAACAGCTAAGGGTCAACCGAGTCCTGGTCAACTCCAAAGTTGAACAGTGTGCAACAACCACTCAAGAATAGAGGTTTCTATGTCACTCCTGCCAATGCCGACGGGTAGTAAAGGTAAACCCTTTGCAAATATCATACGAGCCCTTATGCTGGCCTTGTCCCAAGCAAGACACAATCCAAATGCAACAGTCTTGTACGGAAGGTAGTCCTAGTAGGAATGCTGGATGAAACCATGACCCATAAATGCTGAAAAGCAGCAATCAGCCTCACACAAAGAGGAGTAATCAGAATACAAAATGGCATTCCCAGTAAGGCAGAACCCAGTATAACAAACATCAAATCACAAAGGCTACAAGTAAACTGCCTTCCTAGAGTTCTAAAATGGTGTATTGTACACTGGACTGAAAACATTTTTGGGGAGGGGGTTGGTCAGAGCATTATGTGAACAGGGGGTACTGTGTGCCACAAAAGATTTAGACTAAGCAAACCCACCAAAACAAAAATGGTTAGATTGCTATACAAACTCAAACTATCTACTGAACGGTACAATAATACCGGTCTGCTCCACTAAGGTGACACCTAGCCATGGATATTTATCAGTCAGTATTTGTACTTGGCAAATGTGAAACCGTTTCCTCCACTACCTTTAGTGTTTTAGCATGCCTCTGAGTGATGGGGCAGTCTCTACAAATGACTGAAGGACAATTACTCAACAACTAACTTATCACAACTCCTGTAATCGTTACATGGGCAGGCAAGCCTCCACTCCCCACCTACTCCTATATTTATTATTTATTGCACATTTATTAACCGGGAAATTCTGACTAGACCAGGTCCATTTTCAGCAAAGGCCCGGGTAGAAAAGCTCCGGCATCACGTTATACAAATATAGTACATCCATCATAATACACAAAACAGGTTACATCATGTATGCTGAGCATAGTAATATAACAAGAAATTAATAATACACTCCAAGTAAAAGCAGCTATAGAACATAGGTAAAAGACCATGTCAGTTACAGTACATCCAGCATACTACACAAAACAGGTTTCATCATGTATGCTGAGCATAGTAATATAACAAGAAATAAATTAAAACACTCCAGATAAAAAAATATTTAGAACATAGGTAAAAAGACAACGTCAGTTATACATTGGTAAGAGAAGAAAATGTATCAAGTAAGATTCTACAGTTAAAAGTACCCTTTCAGATGACCAAGCGTACAGGGGATCAGCGATCCAGCATGTGATCAGAGATGAGTTTGGGGAGTTAATAGCAGTGTGGGTAGAGTAATGTGATACAAGGGCATAACCAGGTACTAAGAAGATGCAATTTGAGGGAGTTTTTGAATATGGATGTGGAGGGGGCAGTGGACACTGATAGGGGAAGAGAGTTCCAATTTCTGGCAATGGTGTGGGAGTAGAGCACTTTCCCTGTATTATTGTTAGCCTTGGTGATGGAGAGGAGAGATTTTTCACTAGATCTTAGGTACCGGTTTGCAGTATAGACAGTAAGTAGGTTGGATAATGAGGGTTTCTTGCAGGATATTTGAGAATATTATAGGCTGTGCCCAGCTGGTGATAGTTAAGCTGTGGTAGCTCAAGCCATTTTAGTTCTTAGTGCAATACAGTGATGGGTTGTATAGATTGAGTTAGCAGCAAACTTAGCTATTTTATTGTAGCATGATTCTAGTTTGTCTAGGTCACATTGTCTGATTTGGGTAAAGATTGGTGCTGCATATAATAGAGCTGAGAGGAGGTGGCTTTCTGCAAGAGTGACTCTTGCTTTTTGTGAGAGAAAGGACTTATGCCTGTATAGGGAGCCTAGCTTTTTGTGTACTAGTTTTATGGTATACGAGATGTGAACATCAAAGTGGAGATTACTGTCTATTTCAATGCCCAAAAGTTTGGTGTGGTTAGAAGGGGAGATGGTGGTGCCGTCCTTAGAGGTTATGGTAAAGGAGAGGGTTTTTTTTTTTTTTTTATCTATTAGGGGTAAACAGTAGCAGTTTTGTCTTTTTAGGATTTAGAATTAATTGGATATCGGATATCCATTTTTCTACCGAGTTAAAGGTATCTTGAGTGAGTATATGTAGGGTGATGGGAGATGAGGCAGAGCAGATCAGGGTTGAATCATCTGCATATTGTACGAGTGTGGCATGTTGTGTAGAGCTATTGAGGTTATTTGTAAAAGGGCGGCCATGGTGGTGCAGTGGTTAGCATTGTCACCTCACAGCAAAAGGTTGTCCGGTTCGATCCCCGGCTGGGATGCCTTCTGTGCGGAGTCTGCATGTCCTCCCTGTGGTCGCGTGGGTTTCCTCCGGGTGCTCCGGTTTCCTCCCACATCCCAAAGACATGCTGCAGGTGGACTGAACACTCTAAATTGGCCCTAGGCGTGAGTGCGTGCATCTGTGTGTGTGTGCCTTCTGTGTAAGGTTGGGTGCCGGGCTGGCAACTTGACACTGTACAAAACTCCACTGCCAGTCATGAGGAGACAGGTGATCCGCTGTGGCGACCCCTAACCGGGAAAAGCCGAAAGAAGAAGAGAACAATAGCGGGCCCAATATAGAGCCCTGTGGGACACCTATGGTGGTTGGAAGTTGTGCAGACAGAGTTCCTTTACACTGGACTGATTGTTGCCTGTCAGATAGGCAGCTTCTGAACCAGGCTATAGTAGAGGAGGTGAAGGATAATGATGTTAAGGTGAGTCTAGTAGAATGCAGTGGGACACCATATCAAATGCTTTTGAGAGGTCTAGGAAAATGGCCGATACATACTTGTTATCATTTCTATGAAGGTTTATATGATTAGTGAAGGATAGAAGGGCTGTGGTAGTGCTGTGATGTGGATGGAAACCATGTTGTGTGTTAGATAGTAGATTGTGTGCGTTAAGAAATGTCATCACTTGCACATGGATGCATTTCTCAAGAATTTTGGATAGGGGGCAAAGGATGACAATAGATTGGTAGTTGCAGAATTCGTAGGAGTTATCTCCTTTATGGAGAGGAATGATGCGAGATACTTTCCAGAGTTTGGGTATGTAGGATTCTAGTATGGAGCAGTTGATAAGGATGGAAACAGGATAGGGAGTCACTAGCCATTTTTAGATATGCAGCAGGTATGTTATCAGCTGCCAGTGTAGTTGGCTTTATTTTTAGGAGTAGTTTTTTGATAGTTGAGGTGGGCACTGGTGATGGGCTGGGTTGTGATGGAGGTAGACTGCTTTTGGTTATTTGACTGGACAGGGCTAAGATGAATTTAGTAAAATGGTTATAAAATTGAGAAGCTATGTCTATGGTATTATTAGTAGAGCTGGGTGCTGGAGTAGTGATTTTGCCTGGCTTTAGTAGGGAGTTAATGGCATGCCAGAATTTTTGTGGATTATTTGAATATTTCCTTTGGGCACTAAGAAAATAGTTTTTGTTTACTTTGGATTTAGCCTTGGCCTTGTTTCTAAGCTGTTGATAGTATTGCCTGGAGGTAGGGTTTTGTCAGTTTTCCAGATTTTCCAGGCTTTATCTCTGGCTTTTAGTAAGGCTCTGGTGTCCCTACTTAGCCAGGGTGCATAGTTGGCTTCAACTCTGATCTTTCTGCTGGGAACTAGACTGTTAAGGATGTTAGAGAAGCTAGTATTGAAGTAGTCTACTGCCTGGTCTAACCCAAGTGTCCATAGTGGTTCCCAGTTGCAGCTTAGGACAGTATTTAGGTATCGTGGAGTAAAGTTACGGTCATCTCGTAAGAGTTTGTAGACTACTGGTTTGGGGTGATTGGAGTGATTGTGGAGTAGGAAAATGGGGAGATGATCACTTAGGTCATCTAGGAGACAGCCAACTGTATAGTTTTGTTTGGGAGAGCTGGTTAATGTCCAGTCCAGTATGGATTATTTTTTCTTTGTTTTCTTATCTATTCTAGTTGGTTCTTCAATTAGTTGAGAGAACCCATATAGATTGATGTGGAGGGGCTGCTAGAGTTACAGGCTGCCCAGTCGGTGTTAAGGTTTCCTAGTAGGATTGTTTCCTGAGGTAGATTGTCCTTTGTCCAGTGTAGGATGTCTTCTATTACGAGTGAGTTTTTATCTGGAGGTATGTAGCAGCATATTATATTGATCTTCTTGGCGTTTCTTATGGAGAGGACAGAAAATAGGACTTCAACATTTTGAAAACTGGGTGGTGTGGTGTGCAGTAGCTGGAGGTTAAGGGCATTTTTAAAGAGAATGGCTACTTCTCCTTTCCTGTTTGTTCTATCAGATCTAAGTGTATTATACCCTGGGGGGGGAAGTCCATCTTGGATACTGGATTTAAGCCAGGTCTCTGTAATGGTGAGTAAATCAGGGTTGTAGTGGGCTATGAATGCATGTAGGTCTGTTAGCTTGTTGGTAATACTTCTTATGTTGTGATTTAGGATCAGCAGGTCAGAGGTTTGTCTAGCTGAGAGGGACCTGGATTTGGGTGAATGTCACCAGAGGTTAGCAGAGTTTGTAGGAGTGTCAGTATGTGCTTTTTAATATTAATTGTTTGTGAGCTTGGTCTGTGTGTGTTTTTCTTAGTGTGGTGAGATGGTGTCATTTTTGTTAGTGAGTAATATGTAGCTGTAAGATTTAAGATTGTGGGGCAGATGTAGAAGTGTGAGTGGGTTTGAGAGGGTGGGCTAGTGTGGGTAGCGTGACAGGAGTAGTTGTGCAGTGGTAGGTCTGTTTGTAAGGAAGTTAGGAAGGTTAGCGATAGAGCTAGTGATAGGGATGTGAGTGTGGGTAACATGACACTACTTTGAGTGAGTAGTACAACTAGGATTCCTGGTTGGTTGTGTGTGAGGGTGGAGGTGTGTTGCCTGGGAATGTGTTGGGAGTGGGATCAGTGTGAGATGTAATTGGATTGGAGGGTGGGGGTAGGTAGGATGAGTGGGTTGGGCTAGTTGTTAGGGGATTAGGGGCTGGACTACTGGTCAGGTGATTAGGGGTTAAAAAAAGGTAGAAGTAGTAGAGGCGGGTGAGAATTGAGGGCAGGGAGGGGAGCGGAGGGGTAAAGACTACAGAGAAGGAAAATGATAGCTAATAGTTAAATGAACTCTGCAGACACTCACTGTGAAGTGCAAGAGGAATAGAAACCACTCCGTGAACCTTAAGGTATGCTACTTTGCATAGCCACTCTACTGTATACTATAAAATCAAGGCAAGTGTAGACATTATCTAATTTTACCCTGACATTTTTAAAAAGATATAAAATTAAAGCTGGAGTTAGTTACAGATGAAACAGGAGAGGTAATTAAATGCTTGTTTACAGATCTGAGTATTTCTCAAAAGAAAATAGACTTTAGTTTTGGGGTGGCACTAACTGGAGAGCATTATGCAGCTGTTTCTCTCTGGTGATGTACTTAGCACCTACATTAATGTTTAGTCTCTTTAGTTGCAGGACAAGTGTTTGTGGGTGTCCAGTGCTCAAGAGAGAAGTTTGAAATTTCCACTGCTTAATATGGGGAGGGGGGAGAGCAGAGACCTGCTTGACCTGATGGGTGGTTTGGATTACTTGAATGCAAAAACGTACAGGAGGAACATTACACACCAGGGGAGACAAAGCAGCTGCTGAAGCAGGGAAAGGAAAAACTCAAACACAGACCACAGTGCCCATATGTCAAGGATACAACCTACAAGCAGCAAAAATACATTTTGATCAGGTGTGTTTGGGCAATCAGAACCCAATCAAGCGAGTGGCCTTCAATCACATGTAAAGCTGTGATAGGAAAAACGTAGAAAACACTAAAATGCTGTAGCAGCATCACAGCAGCTTACATGGGTTAAAATAGTATGCCGTAAGAATGAAATAGAACGTGCTTAATAAATGCAATGAGTAACATTTCGCAGTTTGTGAATGATAAATTAGTGTGAGGTTTACATTGTTTTAGCTTTTATTTCTGTTCTTGCTCATAATTACCCATCAAAGCCCAAGAATGTATAATGAACAACAATTAAAAAAAGTATGCCCCCACCCCTTTTTATTGCAGCGGCTACAAAAGTTAACCTATAAGAGTACAGATTTCAAGTTTTTTCCCCCACATAAATATGCAATGGTATTTACCTTCAGAAAGTCATCGAAACGCTGCTGGTCCCCAACCAAATAAGCAAGATAAGACACAAAACAAAACCCCTTTTCATAAGGGGTTTCATTGTATGTGTCATCTGGGTCCACACCTGAAAGAATTAAAAAAGAATTAGTACCATTTTCTGCTCACATTGTGCCAAGTATAGACTTCAAACTAGACATTTTGATCATTTTTTCAAATCCCCCATCCAATTTGTTACATTATAATCTCAGCAGCTTGATAGAAATTTAAGTAACCCATAGTAAGCAAAAACAGAAAATGTTGGGACAGAAAGTAGATAGGAAGATGATTAGAGAAAGTATGCACTGAACTCCAAGTAGTTTTGACACAGGCTTGCCCTGTAAACTCAAGGCAAAAAAACAAACAACTGCTGAGAACTGCCTAAAATCCTTAGTCCTGCTTTAAATATCTCATCGCCTGTGTACATCTAAAGTGTGTGCAAAAATCTTTTTCCTTATTTTTGGATCTGCAAAAAAAAAGGCAAATAGTGAATAGTAAGTTTGGTTTAAAACCACCACAGAGACCACATTTAGGAATAAAGGAACGTAATGATACCCTACTCATATGGAAAATCAAAAAAAAATCAAAAGGCTCTGTTACAAGGCCTGCAGTAACCCTTCTTGCAGAACAACAGAAGTAATGGCCCAAGTGAAAAGTATCTTCCATGAACTCAGCAGTAGCTCAGCAGTAGCCGCAGGGCTCAAAAAGTTGTAGTAGAGAGTTTTTTTCCAACACAAAATTGAGATCCAATTGGGGTCTCTTAGGTCTTTATATCTCTGATTGAACTCTGAAAGAAGCGAAAACAAAAGAACACAAAAAACACTGCAAAGGTCAATGGCATGATGAATCTAAATGAGCTGAAATCTTACTGAATTGAAAATCAAGAGAAAGGATCTTGAAAACACTCAACCATTCAAGAGAAGATTGCCCAAACTGAAATCAAATCTAAAATATCCAAATCCAAATCTCCTAAATATCTCTGCTCTAGCTCAAAAATAATAACATTTCCTGCATAGAGGAAGTTGAGACCTGCTGTGTATCAAGAGAAAATGCTGAGGAAGTTGAGAGAGGAAAGGCTGTTGAGAGAGAGAAGAGCTGGTTAGATGAGAGATGAAGAGAATGAATTGAGCTTGGAGGGATGACCATCTTTGTGACCAACAGATGAGGATCCCAGATAAGTGTTGGCAGGGCTTTACCAGACTGTCTTAAAAGTGGGACAGGCTGTCTTGTCCTTGGCCTCAATGGAGCTATCAAATCCAGAGGAGGGGCGGTCTGGAAGACAATAATAATGCAACCTTTGAGAGTGACCTTTGTGGAAAGGGGCATGAAATGAAGTTTTTACTGAAGAAGGTTTAGCATCCACTTTTGCAGTGTGATCTATTGATGGAGTGTGCAATACTTTGTCATGGGCAGCTGGTGGACTAGTTTCATTTTCGATCTAGATCTAACATTGGAGACACTGATTTCCTTGGGAATGACAGAAATAGTGACCTTTCTGAAGAGGACTCGGGATGTGTGGGGATCCATCTGCTACATGCATAACTTCATGGAGTGCCTGTGCCAGAAACTCATCATTGCTTGCCTTGCAGTTTTATGTAAAATCTTCCCTTGCATTGTCTGTGTGCACTTGACGAGTTGTGTTGTAAAAATGAATGCTGACTTGCTTGTTGACAAGCCACTTGACTGCTGTGTTGTCTGTTAGAACTGAACCTGCCCCTGGAAGAAGTAACTCCTTGAAAGCTGTATAGCTCTTCACATGTGGCTGTATCCGTTTTCATGTTGTAGATGGGATGCTGTGAAGTCTGCAGGGCCACTTTCTCTTTAGATGACTCCCCTGGCAGAGCCTCTGTTAAATCACTTCCTTAAATCTGTCGTTAAAATCTGACTGTTTTGTCTGGCCGGGTCCTTTTGAGTCCCATTTGCAGGTGACATTCCTTTGCCAACTCATCCCAGTTTTTTTATTTGGGTATTGCATTTATTCATATGTTGAACATAATCCTTGAAAGTGCTGTTGCATTATGAGATATTTGTATGCCTTGTGCCAGGTGCCAGAGAATGTTGAGAATTGCCATGCACCAAGGACTGTGATTGTCCATGAAGCCAGTTGTTACCAGATGATGTCTGCAGTGAGCACATGAGAGCATGATGTTTGTGATTCTGTTCAGGGACTCTACCAGGCAAGTGTGGACATTGCAGAGACATATTGAAGCTGCTTTCAGAGGTCTTCCTTGCTTTGATTCATCTTGAGCTAACTGCTAGAGTATGGCTAGATTTGAATAAGAATATAGCCAGGTGATTTAGGTGAATTATGACATATTCCAGATGAATCAGAATCTTCGAAAGGATAAGAGCAATGCAGAGGCAGTCAGCCCAAGTAAGGATAGAATTGAATACTTTCTGTAACCTACAATACTGGGCATCACTGATAAAAGCAAAGGAGGAATAAGGAAAGTGCCCATGAGTTTTCTGCAGTCTAAAACTGATACCCAGTATCAGGTAGCTTTATAGGCACACAACAAGAGTTGATAGATCTTATTGAAATGAAGTAAAAGTTTCAGTTGAACAGCAAAGTGAGTTTCCAACAGCAGACGCCAGCATCTGGTTTCTAATGTTGTCAACAGGCGATGAATAAATCCTGGAGTGGTCAGGATATTGTGATCCAAAATCCTTTGCCCATATAGGACCACGAGAGGCTTAATACTGAGGACTAGGCATTTGAAAAAAACCCTGAGGGTCTACTTGGAGTAACTGAGAAACATGATCTTGAGCCTGTCCGTGATTAACTGTGAAGAATCTGTTAGAAAGTTGAATGATTATCTGAAAAGGATGATAAAAATGAGAAAATCTCAAAAAGATGTGTGTGGAAATCCAAAGTTGCTCTGACGAACTTTGAATGAGGATTTTTTGCCTGTCAGAGGGACCCAATCTTATCCCTTTCTTTTGAAAGGAGCTGCCAGACTGCTGAGCCTGCCTCCAGCGTCTGCTGGGTAATCTGACCCCTCCTGACCAGGCAGGTGACCCCTGCTGCTTAAACCAGTCTCAGTCCAAGGCTACCCCGAGACTGGCCAACCAGAACCTAAAGCAGGAGAACTCTCTGCCCTAGAATTACTACAGAACCGGAGGCTGCACTGGCCAATTTCTACTAAACTTGCTGGCACTGGGAACAAAAATCCTTTTCTCTGCACCTGCTTTAGCAATCCTGATCCTTTTCTTTGCAACTGCAAAGACTTGGCTAAACAAAGCACATTTCTAGCAGGAAGAGCCAACATCTTTAGCAAGCCAACACAGAAGGCTGCAAACACACACACCCAACCTGTAAAGGCCTGATGCTCATCAAACAGCATGTCCACCAAATAAATTTAATCCTTGTTCCAGCAATAGTAATGGCCACCAGAACTCTCCACACTCCATAGACTTGATCCAACTTATTCAGATCTTTATAATTTCTGCCTCATTCAGAAGATATTTTAATTCTTCAGAACATGTCCATGAGCCCCTAATCTTTACAAAACAAGAAGTTATGATTATTAATCAGATGGGATGACATCCCTCTGCCTCAGGATAATTGATCTGAACACAGTTTCAATCAACCAGCTTACTTTCTCTTACTATCAGCTTTAACACCTTCGCTTCCTGAGAAGCTCTTTTATCTAGAAGGACTAGGGGAGAAAGGATTTTAAGATCAACTAACAAAAGAATAATCACCTCGAGGTAACAGGAAGGGAGGTCAGGAAAAAGGACCTTTAAAAAAAAGCAATCAGGAGCCAACTTTTCCCTATTTAAGGGGTAAGGGCTTAACATTCCCCCTAGGCTCAATCCTGGAATCAAGGATAATCTAAAAAACCCATTTAAAGTCATCCTTTCAGAAGAGTCTCTGAAAATAAAAAATCCTCAGGAGGAGTGTAAGGCTTCCAAGAATCATCCAATCCAGAAGAAAAAATCCTCAAAACTCTTCAAGTCCTCTCTTCCGAAGAGTGAATGAAAAAACAACCCAACTCAAACTAGTCGAGCTCCTGTCCACCAATCAGCCATACTCAGAATAGGCATTTTAAACCTCTGCCTCTTCAAACTAGAACTCTCTGAATTGTAAGCATATGTTTCTACAGAGGAGAAGCTTATCAGAAGCCCCCCAGTCCCCATACTTTCTAAGAGGCCTAAGAAAATTTTGCCTAGCTTCGAAGGAGGCTTTGGAAGCCTCAGAAAGCATACAATTCTTAGGCAAGCAGCCACAGAAGCTAGGCTTGGCCTAGACCTGAAAGAAAACTTGGCCTGAGAAGAATCAAACCTTGAGGCATTTGAGGCCTGAACTAACCTAAAACCCTGTAACAAACAAGTATCTGCCTGAGACCCCCTGCTTGCTCTACCTCTCTGGAGAGGCGGTCCTTTGTCTTTGTAAACCAGAACTTCCAGACTCAACTCCTCCTCTTTATAGTGGTCATGTCCTTGCCTCCAAAGAACCACCCTCCACTTTCTAGCCTCTCAAATGTTAATCACTACGTTTGCAAACATTAAGCTAACCAAATGCTCAGTTACTAAACATCCCTAACAAGGTATCTGTTGCAACTAACCTACAAATAACCAACCTAACCAACCTATCCGCAACTGAGGTCTCTTAACAACTCTACGAAGCAATAGTGCGGCAAAAAAAAACGCCGTACTTAACCCACTCTATCCAGATCTCTAATTCGGTCCGGAAACTATGCAAAAAAAAACCTTAACGCAAACTCCGCGCGCAAAATTTTCGAGATCCAAAAAATGTGCTGGCAAGAAAAAAAACCAAAAATGTTCTCAGCGTCTGTACGAAATACCTCATGCGTACATGAAACTCCACCCTGCAAAAGACAGATGGCCAACCTGCACTCCATGCGGCACGCAGCAATGGAGGAATGAAAGACCGAAGACTGAGGAAGATTAGTACCATCCAATGTCCCATTGAGCCTATCCCACTGTCCTACATCAAAGTAGGATGTACCTCCTTCCTCCCCGACATCTTAATCTTACATTCTCAAAGTTTTTTTTTTTTCCCATTTAATCTGTTAGAATGATAAACTACCCATCTGGACTCCCAAAGGATTTAACTAGCTTCAACTTACCTGGAGCATCATCCCAGATGGACGAGGGTGGCATACAGTGTATTTTTTTGTATATATATATATACACACACACACACACACACACACACACACACACACGTCTATGCTATTTTACAGAAACTGGAACAAGACATTGAAACTGCAGAACAATAAACGTTTACAAAAGGGAAACTTACAAGATCGAAATAAACACATTCAATCCATTACAGGAAAAAAAAATGTCTGTTCCCCTTAAAACTACACATTTAGAGCAACTTCTGTGGCAAACATGGAGCAATTTCCAGATGATAATCGTTCCAATGAAATGATGAATGTAGTGTTCTATTTAGCTTCACAACCACCTTTTCCCCCTGCAACCCACACAACCCCTGCAAATTATATATACAAACTCTGATTATCATGCTACAGTGGGGAAAAGGGTGAATTTCCCGATCCTCACTCTACAGCAATCTCCATTCAAAAGTTATGAGGTTTAAAAAAAATAAATAAAATTTTTATATGTAACATTCGCAGCTGGTTTTGAGGTGTCTTGAGTTTCGAGTTTGCAAACATTTGTTGCTGTGCTGTTTCAGTGTTGTCTTATTTTCAGTTTCAGTCATATGTTAATTTGGTAAATTGAAGTAGACCCATTTATCTATATCAATTTACATCTATATCTATCTATAGCTATACACACACACACACATTATATATATATATATATATATATATATATATATATATATATATATATATATATTACATACACAAACACACACACACACACACACACACACACACACACACACACACACACACACTTGCATATTTAATTTTAATATTGTGGCAATTTCTACAATGTCGAATTGCTAAACACGACCAGAAGTTCCCAAGACAAGAATACTATAGACAGGTTTTGAAAAATACGTAATGTTTGCACCCCCTGCAAGGTTGAGCAGCAAGGAATGCTTTGCTGTTCTGAATGGAATGTGGGTATGTGTGCTTTCATGCATCTTGTTTCAATTTCTCCAAATGCTTAGGTTTTTACATACTGTGACAGAAAAATGGATCCCATTCCTAGATCAGGGTATAATTAAATTAAATTAAATCAGCCTTGCTTCTGTCTGACGTTTGAGATAACTTCTCAGCACTTGCAATGTACCCAGAATGGTCTCTTTTTGCAGTTCATAAGAGGTTACACTTTTGATCAGAAGCGTATTTAGTTATGCTTGATTCTTTATTAGCCCAGTTAGTCCTACTATGACTGGAAATATGTGAATCCTTGTTTCACATTGCTCTCATTTCTGCTTGCAAGTCGAGATTTTTTTTTAACAAATTTATTGTCTTTCAGGTCTTATGACACTGTAGTCACTGGATGTGATGCCCGTGCCCTGGCCCAGCCATCAAGGAGCCTCAATCCTCACCACTAACACCAGAGAGGGCATCTCATATAAGAGGAAAGGATAACAAATGCACACAGTAAAGTACAATTTCCCTTAAGTGCACACAGAGATCACAGTCTGGGGCTGGTTGCTCCCAAGGTCCCCAATAAGACTCCCCACTGGCACAGCTATAGGGTGCAGATCTCAACCTAGCTGACAAGCTAACCTCTAGTACCCTCCCTGTCCAACCAGTGCTTCGTGTCCCTGCCCAAATAGCTGACACACACACTTTGAGATAAGTATTTATACAACTTCACAGACACTCCTGGGAAAGGCTGACACAGATTCTCCAGCTGTGCCCCTTTACCCAGACTACACGGTAGTAATTACTGCCACCACCAGCTTATAATTATCTGCTACCCAAAGGCCCTTAAAAGGGTGTCCAATTATTACTGTGCAATATTATTATCCAATAGTAGTGTAACTTAAGCAATCAAGGCTTATTGGAAGGGCTTATTACAGGATCACTTATAAGCATGCAATGTACTCTAGAGCTTAATTAATCTCTACATAAACCAGCCACAGTTGAAAAGGGTTTAAAAATATTTAATAATAAATACTAAAAACACAAGACAATACTACTACACCACAATGCTATTCAGGAGTTCAGAGATCACACAAATTTAATTCAGTAGTACTGTTCTGACATAACAGAAAAACACTTTGTCTAATCTTTATAGTCCTAGCTATTTCTACAAGAAAACACACTTCTAAGATAACTTACTTAAGACAACAGGCAGTGCTGTAGGTTGGATATAAAGAAAAAACTGCTCGATAATCTCTGGTTCTCACTATTTAAAATTGAAACTGCAGACATTACATCATCTTTTACACCTTCCTGGTTCCCAGGCCACACAAACTGCATTTGCATTCTTTTACACTTAGAGCAATAAAGGACATTCCACATGTAAATTCTGGTCATTAACTTTAGTCTTAAAACAACAGAAAGAATGTGCTAGCTCAGACAGACTGACTCAGAGCTCTACAGATCAAAGGCTAGATTTGAAATAATTTTAATTTCAAAAGAAAGATTTGAAATGCTCGACTTAGTTTTCCTTACAGCAGATGGCAATGTTGCCACATTGTTGAAACAGCATTTGTTTACATTTAAGACACAAGCCTGTATTTATGTTTATATTTACAAATGCAGAATGATGTATCAAATTCTATTTGGCTAGGCTGGCAGCCTTCACCCTTCTCTACCCAATCTTCACACTGGGTACAGCAATTTCAAAGGCCATTTCTGTCTTTTTCTTGACCTGCAATATCCTGTTCCTTCTACCTTCTTGGTTGTTATGGGGTTGTCTCATGTAATTATTACTTCATTTTCAACATTAATTTGTTGTTCAGGTTTCCAATGTCTCTCAGCTTCCTCCATGTTGTAATGTTCGCAAAGTCATCAGTGTAACAACCTCGATGCATTGCTCTCAACTTCAGTATACAGCAAAAAACTAAAATTTTCACAAAGTGCCACTTAACCAGCAACCAAGAAAAATGTATTTGACATTTGTTAACCGGGATTGTCCGATTGGGTATAGACCCCTTTTCAACGGAGACCCGAGGAGAAAAGCTCCACAAAATAGTTGCATAAAAATTCAAATATATGCATGAAGATAAAAATTATAACAAAATAAACAAAGGAGACACTACATAACACAAATCTGAAAACTGCAAAATTTTACACATTGTTAAGACAGTGATAATATGAAATAAGGATGAATGAGAAGACAAAACAGAAAGCTAAAAAGTATGAGATAAGAAGATAGCTAAACAAAGGGCTAAAAGTGGAGGAGAGGCAGAGAAATAGTTTAAAGTTAGGTGGAGTTTATGGTTTATAGTTCTGTATATTTGGAGCTCATTGTGCATTTCTGGACCCAGGTGCCTTGTGTCTATTTCAGTATACAAACCTTCAATCAGGAGTGTATCGAACCCTGCAACAAGATGTGCAACTGCTTCTAGTTACGCACAGCAAAATCTACATTTGCTTGTACCTCCAACCTCTTCTATGGTTTTTATGAACCATCTAGTACATAATCCACTATCCTGGCCTACCAATATTAACCTTTAATCTTTTAATTTAAATTTACTTCACAAGATCCATTAACACAACAACTCTTGGTCAACATGTATGTGGGTGTTCCAGCAGATCTTCATACCTCTCGCTATTGTGATCTTGTCATTCACCCCCCCCCCCGACTCCATTCTTTGCATTTTCTTTTGCTTTTTTGCACTTCGTGTTGTTACCTGGTCTTTGTCCACATTTGCTTGGACTTCCATGCCCATTTATTCCCTGAAGGCTTCTGCTAATGTAAGTAAAGAGATCGTGTTAAACTTGCTTTGCTCGTTTTAAAACTTTCAATAATTTTGGACACATTGTCAATAAATATGTATGTAATCCGTGAATCACTGATCGACATGTATAGAGGAGTTCAACACTGGTCACTGTACATCATTCGGTGGACATGAAGCAATTTTATAATTTTCCTGTCAAGCTTATCCAGTTCTTTTTGCGGCAAGTCAAATTACCCCAAAGCTGCTAGTTAAAACAGTAGTACAAGTTGATTTATAGCTACATTATTCCTAGATGTCAAAGCAGTTTTCAATATTAGTACAAAATATTCCTTACTGAGCTTTGTGCTCATTTTTGCATGCTATCACTGCCCATTCAAAAATTTTAATCACATTCCTCAAGATTTACATTGGAGTCTTCAATTTTCCTCATTCAGATGTTGGTTTTGCAGTCTTGTCAAGACCAAATGACATTCCTATGACATCTGAGAAGATTTTAGCAACTTGTAGCTGCTGTTCCAGATGTTTATCTGATGAACTATACAGTTTCAGGTCATCCACAGAAAATAAATGATATCCTATCACTTGCTTTTATTGGATTCAGACTGAATCAGTGACCTAGGCTATTGAGTAAACAGACTGAGCAAGACAAAACAATAAAGGTGACAAAGAATCGCCCTGAAATATTCCACTCTGGATTTTCACACCCTGGTCCTTTTTTACTGTTCAAATGGAAAGTGTTTTGCCATTTCTTCATAGTAACTGCAAATGTGTGATGGATGTTTTACATGTGTAAGGATTCTACAATCCATGAATGAGGAATATTTTTGAATGCTTTTTTTTTTTTAAATCTACCCATGCCATGTGCCCTTCCTGTGCTTTTTTAAGGTCTGGATTATTGTTTTAACAAAACAGGATCCTTTGCCCCATATGAATCTCTCATTCTCTTTCTGTTCTAGGACTATCTAAATGACTATATATCTGAATCCATTCCTGTATATAAAAAACTTAAGTTTTTTTTTTTTTTTTTTTTTGCAGAGACAGGTCAGTAGTTCTTAGGGTGATTTGCAGGTTCAGGTTCACTTTTAAGTACAAGTATGGTTTTTCCCATAGTTAGCCAGTCCGGTGTCATTATGGGGTGTGCATACAAGCAGTTTTTACTCAAGAGTAATCTGCAGACTAAAGATGTCAAAGTTAAGTACAGCATCTGAACCAAGCATTTTCCTGTTGGGAGCCTCTTAACTTCATCTCTTAGTATCCGTACTTCATTCCAGTCCATAGCTTCTACCTCAGAATCTTCTTCTTTTACTTTTATACATTCAGCCTCCTTACTGTGCTCAACTGAGCCCTCAGATTTTTTTCATAATTCATTTATTTACTCTATTTTTGTGGTGCCTCAACTATTGCATTTTTCTTTCCTAGCTCCCTGTACTATTTCTTTAGGTCATCCCTTAAATGTTTGTTTGGTACCCTTCTCTATATTTCAGTGCATTTCCCAAGTTTTGTAGCCTGAGCAGAAATTTTTACTTTAGATAGGGCAACTCAAATCCTCACCTGTTTTGATGATGTATTTTTGTTTTAACTCATTCACTTTTTTTAGGCTGATTTCCTTTTCTGTATTTAGTGATCCTTCTAAAGTGTTTCACAAGTGTTTTTAGTCTGTGCTTCCATGGTGGTGATCTCTGCTCCTTTTTTTTTCTTTTACCAATTTCCTGGTAATACCCTGTCCTTTATTAGTTTTGCTGTATAACACCGTATTCTGTTCATTTCTGTTGTAGTATGTGGATCTCTTTATAGTTCCAATTACTTTGTCTTGTTTTTTTTTTTTTTAAACCCATGTCTTACTCACCTTTGGCAGCCCCTTTATTACTTGTACATATATTTATCCATTTCTATCAAATCCAGGAGGTCTTCTCTTAAAATTATTTTCTTCCTGATTGAGGGTTTCGATGGTTTGCGATTCCTGCTTTTTCTGCCTCTGTGTGGGAACATACTGGCTTTCAAATGACTGGCATTTCATTTTATGACAACATGTAACTGAATGAATGAATGATTTACTCAGTTTCCCAGTTCATTGCTCTACTTCTGCCCCTTCTCTTCATGATGTACATGTTTTAATAAACCACCAGTCTGAAGTGGCCTTTGAATCTCGGATTCCCATTCAAATCCTTCACAAATGAGCAGCTCAGTTATAATTTCCACCATTTCTGAATCAAACTGCTTACTTGTCAGTACATTAGAGTTCTGTGCTACTGTTCTCTTTCTTTGTAACATTTACCATGTCTGGGTTACTTTGCATATATATTTTTTCAACTTTGACTGCTTTACAATTATTAGTCAACACTGATTTTTTTGCATATAATTTGCACTATACTAGGTCTAACTTCTCTCGTTTCCATTCGTCTGGCTTTAATGTTGCAAACAGATGTGGACTCTCAATATTTCATTTTTTGCTTGAGACAGTTTTTTATTTTTTGTTTGAGCTGTTGATGGGTCAATTAAGCATTTCTAATCCCCTCCCAGAATAGAGTGTTCTGGAAAATTCATGAGCAAGTTACATAACTCCTATATAAAGAGTTGCTGGTTTGAGCAGGGACTGTAGACATTTAGGAAGAGAGTCTTTTTTTGTTGTGGATGTGACCAAGCGAAGAGGCATCATCTGCCATTAATGTCGTAATTTGTAGATATTATAATTAGTGGGAATGATTTTTTGACCATTATGGCCATGCCTTTTGACATGGAGCTGTTCCCTGCTGAGATAATTTGCTTAATCCAGTTTCTAGAGCCTACTTTAGTCCATTGGTCTTTATTCATGTGAGTTTCCTGGAAAAATATAATATTTGATTTACTTAAGTTTTCCTTTAACTTGTAGACCATTTACATTCCATGAATTTACTTTAAACAAATTCCTTGAGGTGGGTGAGAGTTAATAATGTGTATTATTAATACATTTTTAAGAATGTGTGAACTATGTAAGTATCGAAAAGTAAAAATAAATTTTTTTGGTGAGGCCAGTTTGCTTGATGTGGCATCCAACTTTTTCTCTCCTACCCTAGTGCCTAACCACCTATCCCTGTTATTTGCAGTGTTTGTATCAGTTTTTATAATGTTGTGTATAAGAAGTCTGAAATTTAAGAAAATCTTCAGGTGTAAAGAGACAGTTAAAAGAATCAGACATATTTTTCCAAGTTTCACTAGACCATACTGACATACAAGTTTCGCTTCTGCAATAAAATATATCTTCTGGAGCTGTACAAGTGTGTATTTGGTTGTGTGAATACCCTTTAGAGAGGAAATATGTTGCTTTTGCCCCTTTTTATATTATATATGTAGCAGCTGAGTGGGTTTAGAAGCACTATCCCTATCCTCATTGTGTTCCTTGTTTGTTGTCAAGAAATAAGAGTTTGACATAGCTTCCAAAATGGTGACAGCATACAAGGAAAACTTTTTAGACTTGAATCTACATTGTTAATGGTCAACTACTACAAAGTAAACATGCACCTCTAACATGCACACAAACAGTTACACTTTCCTTTGTGTGCTTATCAATTCAAGGAAAGCAAACAGTCTTACATGTGGTATGTTCATGGTAAATAGAGCGGTTATAAGAAAACTGTAAAGATCGGAAGGAAACAGCAGAATTATCATAGCACGAAAAATGACCCAAAAACAAAATTTAAACAATGGTAAAAAAGGTACTGTTTGAATCTATGGAAACAGTGTAATCATACAAAGTTATGCAAGTGATAATTGAGTTACACTAAACATATGCTTTGACTTTACCTATATATAAGGAACATCTTACTACTTTTAACATGCAAAATATTTACCTATCAAAGGATTTTCTGCTATGAAAAATTGCCACCTGACACAATGGTTGTGAAAACAAATCTCCACCTCTCTAGTTACTAGCCTTGCTGCAGTAAATAATCACCAGCCAAGAGAGTTTTTTTTCCTTTGGAATACACGTATTGAACTGGAATCTATTCACCTTGCAACTATTGGGTTTGATTTATAATGCCAATAAGACTGCCTCAGAAACCAAGGATGACATTTTCAACATATGATCCTAACTACATACCTGGGTAAGAGCTGAAGATTCTGTTCATTGTGTCATAAAACAAAAGAGGCATTGCATTAACTTAGCAAGGGAGCAGACCAGTTTTCTTGTCTAGTTTTATAGCTGGTAATGAGATCTGGCCACTAATACAGTAGCTGAAACTCCATAAAATATCCCATTGATGCAGCTCTAGGAATGAGCTTAGAGCAGAGTAGGAGGAATGCTGATGCTTTGAAAATGATCCTGTTCTATAGAACTGCCTATATAAGGTCGACAACTGAATGTGCAATGGACAGACAACTTGGAGGGTATCTTATAATCTCCAGAAATGTAAGAATATATGAATCGGAGTGTATCCTATTGACTAGGCACCTACAGAATAAAGCATGGACTCTCCTCCAGTCCTGAATCATCTTAACAGAGTGCCCTTCCATGCCTATTAAATGACTAGAGTAGAACAAGATAGCACTGGGACTTCCGTTTGGCATAATAACGTGCTGTGATATTACAAGTGATAAACTACAGGCTCAAAAAGAGAAGTGACATTAAAAAAAAGAAAGAAAAAAAGAAACAATGATTTGATGTCACCTGTACAGAAAGCAAAAGTCACAAAAATAACCTTGTTTTAGCAGAATAAGCTCATAACTTTTCACAATACAGACCTTAATATTTCTAGCATTGTTGCCTTAATTTAAAAACTGTGATTCTTTCTGGTAAGAGTACAAACATTTCAGAACTACTGTTTTTATCAAGCTTTCATTGCTAGTTCACTGGCATAGCAACTACAGCATGTTAATGGTTTCATGCTATGAACCTACACATGCCAGTTTTCCGGAAGATTTTAGATCCAGCATGTACTATTCTAGTGCGTAAATGTATGATTTAAGCACATCTAACTTGGCCCATTTTGAGTATTTTGAAAAAGTTATGTACTCACCATAACGTTCCATGTATGTAGTCCATCTCGCCGAACATTATTATGTGTGTGTTCTCGGCCGCCTAGAAAGCCTGAAAACCTCTGATTGGCTCGTGGCTAATAGGTATCCCATGATGCATGCGCACATTCCCCAGATCTCGTTTGCCACGTCTTCAGTTGGAAGCTTCTTTTGGTTGGCCGTGGCTAAGTGCGTTGGAAGTCCCCGGGATGTGCGTTGCAATGAGAAAGCGTTGGGAAGAAATCGCCCAATTCCAAACTCTGCAGGGCCTCTCGACATAAGGGGTATGATCTGGTCCCCCCTTGTTTGTTTAGATACCAGACCACCGACATGTTGTCGTTCTGGATAGCTATCGTCCCTAGAGGGAGAAATTTGTATAGTGCTTGAAACGCTAGAAGCACCGCTCTCATCTCTAGGACACTGATATGCAGATGGGCCTCCTGCTCTTGCCATATGCCTTGGGCAGTCCTGCCAAGATAATGCCCCCCCCCCCATCCGAGAGGCATCCATGGTCACAGTAGCAATGGGTTGGTGCGGTACAAAGGGAGTCCCTGTGGTAAGATGACATGGTTGAATCCACCAGCGTAGGTCCTTTTTGCAAGAATCTGTAATCAGAATCTGATGATGTAGAGGCAACTTCTGAAATGACCACTGGAATGACAGGAGCCATTGGAGTATTCTCATATGTAGTCTTGCTAAAGGTACCAAGGTTATGGTTCCGAGAAGCTGCAACACCACCTTCACTTTGACTCTTCGAAGGGGAAGTATCCTGTAAATTTGTCGTACAAGATTCTGAATTCTGTCTGTAGGTAGTCTGGCTGTCATATCAACAGTGTCGATGTTTGCGCCTATAAAATTATAGACTGAGTGGGCAAAATAGAGGAATTTTCCCAGTTTATCGAGATTCCCAACTGGGAACAGGGCTTGATTGTGGAATCTCTCGATTGAACTAGACGATGCCTGGTGGGGGCAGACAGGAGCCAATCGTCCAGGTATGGAAAGACTTGGATTCCCTGACACCACAAATGAGCTGCGACTACTGCCACGCACTTGGTGAACACCCAGGGGGCTGTGGTGAGACCAAAGGGCAGCGCCCAAAACTGGTAATGATTGGCTCCCAGCCAGAAGCGTAGGTGGCTCCTTGATGCTTTGTCCATCATTATGTGGTAGTAGGCATCCTGGAGATCTATTGAGCACATCCAGCTGTCTCTCCCTAACAAAGGGAGTATGGATTGTAGAGTGACCATTCGGAACCTGGACTTTTCACATGTTCGTTTAACCTGCTGAGGTCTAGGATGGATCTCCAGTTCCCCTGTTCTTTTTGGAACTAAAAAGAACCTGGAGTATGTTCCAAATCCTGTCTGGTCTGTTGAGACCTTTTGGAGGACTCTTTTTAATAGCAGCTTTTCCGTCTCTATAGCCGCTTGATCCCTGTGATTGGGTGGTACATCTGGGATCCTTTTGAGAGGGCGTGGTGGAAGGGAAAAGGGTATAGATTATCCTCTGGTGATAATGTCTTGTACCCACTTGTCTTGAGTGAGATTTAGTCAGGGGTCTGGGTACAAGGACAGGCGACCCCCGACTGGCTCCAGAGAAGCAGTGTCAGGTTCCACATCAGGAACGCTGATAGGGACGGTCACGAAAGGAATCGAGACTCCCCTGATTTTGTGGGCCTCCCCTGCCTCTAGGGTGACGTCTACCATTATTTCCTCCTCCCCTGCCTCTGAAGGAGGAATCACCTTGTGTTTCTTGAAAAGGTCTCTGATTTCTTGAGCCACATTTTGCCGCTCTTCTGACCTTTAGGGTAAGGTCTAGAATGAACAGTAAAACGGACTCCCACGGCAGAGAGAGTTTTTCCTTCCTGCTCACACCTGGTGAGGGTATCTTTCACCTTGGGTCCAAAAAGAGAGGATCCGTCCATGGGAGCATTGGTGAATGCAGACTTGAAAAGGCTCAGCAAAGTTGCATAGACGCATCCAGGAATGTCTTCTTAATGAGACTCCTGAACCCGCCTCACTACTTGCACCATCAACTGCATATGAGATCAGCTGCATGGAGGAGTTAACAATAGATGTGAGGGTAGCCAACTGAGCAGACACTGTACATGGGACTGCTTCAGTAGAGGTACCCTGAAGAGCATCTCCTAACTCCTTTAGGAGATCTCTCTGAAGTCTCGTAAAATGTGATCGATCGCGGAGTGTAAAAGCCGCTGAAGAAAAGATACACTTCCCGTACCTATCCATCGTTCCGGATTCCTTATTAGGTAGACGGATAGAAGTAGTAGTCTCTGCTAGCTCCTTCTTAGTGGCCGCCTCCACCACCATGGCATCAACAGGTAAACCCTTGGATAAAAACTCTTGTCTTTAGGGGGTGGAGAGAAATTTGTTCAGCCTCCTGGGGACCGGTTCCACGGCATCAGGAGTCTGCAATGCTTTCTGACTCAAGATCCAGTAATTCATCAAATGGAGGAGACACCCATGAAGCTGAGGGTTGAGCCTTCAGGTACACACTGACTCATCGGAAGGGGTAATGGTGGGCCAGCCGCCTCTCTGCCGGAGGATCTCCAAAATGTCTGCAAAGGAGACATCTTCAGAGGACAACTTAGGGGACCCCTCTGACTCATCGAGTTCAGTGTCAGA
Source organism: Protopterus annectens (assembly GCF_019279795.1). Lineage (NCBI taxonomy): Eukaryota > Metazoa > Chordata > Ceratodontiformes > Protopteridae > Protopterus > Protopterus annectens. The sequence continues at coordinate 185,513,804 of NC_056739.1, read as the reverse complement.
TGTGACAGACTCATCAGGGGAGTCTACATGCTTCCTCTTGCATGATCTCTTCAGAGGGGGCTCCTCAGTGGTGTCTTCTGGGGAGATCTCTGAAGACTGGGGACCACCCAAATGGGGGTCCTGAGGCAGTGAGTCTCTACCATCCCGGGGGAAAGAGGATGCTGAGACCATAGTCTGCACTTGAGGGAGTATAGCATCGGTACTCCTACGCAGTACGGATGAACTATCCAACATGTTCCTCATTTTCATGAAGACCAATTCCTCTGGCTTCGAAAGACGCCTCAGCTCAGAGGAGAGCGTAGGTGCCGATGGCTACAAAGGAATGGCAAGAGAGACAGTCTCTTGAAGATGTATGGCCCCTAAACAGTACACACAGACGCTATGTCCATCAGTGATGGACATTTTTTGAGAGCATTTAGTACACTTTTTAAACCCTGACTGTTTATGCTCTTTATGTTCTTTAGACATAATGGCAGTCTCAATATAGGCGATTGAACGAAACAACCAACACACTCACTCAACAAGAGAGAGAACTAGATCCTCTAACTTAAACAGATCTAGCCCTATCTCTCACAACAAACAAAGGGAGGTTTTACTAGGTTCTCTACCTTAAACAAACCTAGTGTAAAGGAAAAGGGAGCAGTCTAGTACCTCTAAGTAAAACAGTTTAGTCTAAAAGCACACACTCACGGGAATCACACACAAGGCCAACAGACCTAAGAATTTTATAGCAGTAATAAGTCAAATCCAGTAAAAAGTCAAGTCTGTTTAATATGACACAAATCGGTATCACAATAAGGCTATCAGCAATAAGAAAAGCACTTCACATGAAGCTAAAAACTCCTAACAAGTAGTAATAATAAAGAACTAAATCACTTAGCCATGGCCAACCAAAAGAAGCTTCCAACTGAAGACGTGGCAAACGAGATCTGGGGAATGTGCGCATGCATCATGGGATACCTATTAGCCACGAGCCAATCAGAAGTTTTCAGGCTTTCTAAGCGGCCGAGTTGGAGCAGAGGATTGGCTCCGAACCCACACAATAATGGAGGCGAGATAGGACTACATAACATCATGGATTATTGAAATATATGAATAATACAGGTTATTGGGTCCAAGCACACAGCGTTGCTTTCGCTGTCGTTTTACTAATATCCCAGTAATGCTGCGTATGCCAAGAATTGTGGGAAGGTTTCCTTTAACCTTTATCCTCCATAGAGTTTATGATCTCCATTGGGTTCGTGACATCCATTTCCTGCCTTCGGAACGTTGAGCCGATCAATGTTTTAAGAGCATATTGCAAGTTCAATATATTTGATAAAGCTGACTTCTCTTCAGGGCAAAGTTTTCCAGAGGGGAATTCAAATAGATATCAACTTTTGTTACATTTGAACTCCTCCAACTGCAAACACTTCTCTAAGCGAGTTCGTGTCTGATTTAACCAGGTGCAATGCAGAGTTTTTTTTTAAGAAAGTTTAAGGAGACACCCTTATATAAGGTTAGGTCATTTTCTTGATTCTGAGAATTTGTAAGGCTCTTAGAAGGATTTAGCAGTGACTACCATGTTATCTGCATACGCAATTTGCATTGTAAATTGTTTACATCACTGAAAGTTTAAGAGAAGCATTGCTTAAATCATTAGATCGTATGTGAGAAGTGTTAAACAATAATAGGAATTCTGGTTTATTAATACTAGTTAAAAAAAGAAGAGCTAGTAAGTGCTTTGGTAACCTTAGAGTTTTGATTAAAGCCCTCCTTGATTTACTTAGTTTCAGGCAGCCTGTTGAATGATTTTTTTGAAGACAAGTCTTTACTTCAGCTGTATTTGATATTTTTGATGTTTGTAACTGAACATAAGTTTTGCTGGGTATCTCATTTGAAAACGTATGTTCCTGCATATCAGATACGAGCAGAATGGTGATAGAGCTTGTCATTCCTGCTTAATGGGGAGAGGTAGATCTTGAGCAATGTGAATCTTATGGCCTCTCCAGGATATGTCTCTTTTGTTTTGCAGTCATTAGGATCATGGATGCACGAGCAGCATTTAGTATTCTTGCATATATCTGTCTGGGTGTAGTTTCAGCTTGGTTTTTCCTAAGGGATCTGTGTGCACGTTCGATCATATCTTTGGCAATATTTTTATTTTCTACTAGTGTTTCAATTATTTATTTTATTATAGCATTAAATTGAGATTGATCAAATGTTTTGGAAACTCCTCTAATGATTATGTTGTTTCTATGGCTTCTTGCTTAGAGGTCAATTATTTTTTCTTGCAACTCATTTAGCGATAGTTAATTTTCTTTTAGTTTTCAGAGCTTTGATCAGTTGAATTTTCTTCCATTTTGACCTCAATGATAGTAAGCCTTGCTGCAATTTTCTTCAATGTTAGTTCCAACGGTGCTTAACTTTTCTGAAAGGGTACAAATTTCACCTTGAAGCGTTTGCAAGGCAGTTTTGATGTCTTCAACTGAGTATGTAGTGTCACTTTTAGATCTTAACGATGGTTTAGCAGGTTCTGGTTGTGCCTTAATAGTTTGTCTCTTGCTTATAGCTTCTTTTTCAGGTGATTTAATTGTGGATAGCTTTGTTTTCATTGTTTGTATTTCCATTTGATCTTTACTTGGATCTTGTGTATTAGCCATTGTATTCTTTTTTTAGTACTTTTGGGTTTCTTGTAGTTCTTTTGATGATTTGATGTTGCTTTTCAAGCCGAGGTAGTTACTAGAGGGGCCCAGTCATGCGGTTGCTGTCTTCAGTACTGGTGCTGAAGTAAAAGGCAAGTTGAAAAAGCTTTAATTTTTAGCTCTGAAGTACAACTACACCTTCATTCTATAGTCACGTGATGATTTTAGGTCAGAGCAGTTTAGAACATTTGATGTTGTGGCTAGAGTGTAGATTTATTTTGCAGTTTATCGGAGCTTTCACTCGTGCATGTCTAGCTGTCAGCGACCATCTTGGAATCTTGGGCTCAAGTTACTGCAGCCCTAAAAGACTTTATGCAAAACTTTAATCTCTGACCCGTATTCAACTGTGGACCAAGACAGATCAATCAACAAATATACTTTCTTTTCAACATCACACAAAGTCTGGTCTAGAATAGATTTTTTCCTAGTTTCCTCCACTATTTCCAATCAAATACAAAACTACGAACTAAATGCAAGAGTAATTTCAGACCATTCTAGAATCACACTAACAATTAACCCAAATTATCAAAAATACCTTAATAATGATTCTAAAAATTGGTATTTGAACAATAACTTTTAAACCAAAAGGATGCAGTGGAGGAAGTAAGGAATGCAATCACGCAGTTAGAGCAAGACATAACACAATCCCAAATCCCATTAGATTTACAATGGGCAGCCACTAAAACAGTAATAAGAGGGATTTTAATCCAAAAAGCTTTTTACAATAAAAAAGAATTTAAGCAAACCCACTCACTTGAAACTCAGTAAAACATTGAAAGAAACTCCAGTTGCATTACTCACAAGAATTGGAGAGGAAAATGGACAAAATTAGAAAAACAAAACTTTACTCAATACAACTACAAAAAACAAATCACTAAATGAATTAAAACTTGTACACAAATACTCAGAATGGGCCCAAACTCCCTTCTACAGCTTCAGCTAATATGATTAACATTAAGAAAAATCTCCAGAACATACTGGAAATACTATAAAGGAAAAAGTTTGAACAACAATTCAGATATAATCAACTCCTTTTGGTATATATATATATATATATATATATATATATATATATATATACATACATATACATACATATACACACACACACACATATATATATATATAAAATCTACATAACCCCGAAAAGCAACAGCACACAACTAACATGCAAAACAATTTCTTAAATAACTTACAATTTCCCCCGCCTAGAAGATGCCCAATACAACTTATTAGCAAGTCAACTATCAGCTAGTGAAATTAAAACAGCAATCAATAAATTAATGATAAATAAATCTCCAGGTCCAGATGGATTCACAGCTATGTTCTACAAAAAATTCATGCAGAATTTATCTCCAGTCCTTTTAAAATTATATAACTACATTAGAGAGTATGGCATTTCTGACAAATACTTAAATAACTAAGCCAATCTTGATACAAAAACGTAACTCTGACAAACTCAACCTCCTCAACTACAGACCCAGAGCCCTTATTAACCTTGATATAAAAATTCTGACCTCGAGCAAACAGATTACAGAAAATTCTAAACAAATTCATCTCCCCAGAACAATTAGGCTTTATGAACAGAGACAACCAACTGATAATATGCTTACCCTAGATACCATGATACTCTATTAGAGAAAGACAAACACCCAAGATACGCCCTTACAATAGATGCCTCAAAGGTTTTTTGAGAATGTGGACCATGATTTCTATTCTTAACTATGTCACACTAACTTTCCTCAATCTTTTATAAAGACCATAAAAATGCTATACAAAAATGCGACTACCACTCTTTTTATAAATAAAATACATTCCCAACTCATAATAACAAATGGAAGTAGACAAGGGTGTCCCCATCACCATTTTTGTTTAACCTATACCTAGAACCTCTACTACTCTTCATCTCTCAAAAAACCTATCACCGCATTCCCAGGATATACAACACAACCGTAAAATACTCTGCCTTCGCTGAGTACTTCAATATATATTTTGAGCTCCCAAACACAGACCTACACAAAATACTAACCCCAACTGAACATTTCTCTAAAATAGCCAACTACAGAATGAACCCCCAGAAATCATCTATTTTCCCCCCTTAATCCTTATAATCACAGACCTGCATTTTTCCCACTAACAGACATACCTTTCAATTCATTAAAATACCTGGGCATTAATTTTTTTCATACTCACAAAGAAAGGCTCAAATCAAATCTCTATAAGACATGGGAAATAAACAAGATCGCACAAGATGGCAAAACAAACTTATCCTTACTCGCCAAAGCAGCCATTGTTAAGATGAACATCCTTCCTAAAATCTCATTCCAACTAAACTCAATTAGTCTAAAAATCACCAAAAACTTCTTTACATCAATGGAAAAGGCCATCTAAATTCTTATGGTATCCTAAAACAACAAGAATATGTTACCAAAAGCTCACTCTTCCAAAAGACAAAGGAGGCTTAGGCCTCCCAGACTTTAGTCTATATTATCATATAAAAAAAGCAAATCGCTTAATCCAGATAGCAGATTACAATAGCACTAAAAACTTGTGGTCCCCCACCTGGGTTAAACTATGGCACAACCAATTTCGAGCATTAAATATTAACCCCAAAGCTATTCCCTTCAACTACAACCACAAACTCTTCAATAAAATTCACCCAGGTATTAAGAACAGAATAGCATTCAAAACACTTTTTGCATCTATCAATCTACAAAATATACTGGTCTTACTTCAGCCTATCCATATGAATCCTAATATAAAACTCAACAAAATGATTAAACTTAATCCATTTCCACTAATCAAAGATATAACAATATGGCATATCCTACAATATGATGACCTGTCTTCTGATAACCTAAGAACTCAATTAAATGTGACACGTAAGTATGACCCGATACTCAGATTATTTCATGGATTAGAATGAAATATTCCATGTACAAACTAAATCACTTTCTCAAACAAAAATGGTCTCTAGAACCTATAAATTGATAAGTGAAATCAAACACCAATCTTCGCCATTACATTCAAAATATTGGGAAAACAAATAAAACTTTCTACAGAACAAAAATAGGAAGTCATAATCGGCACACTACAGCTGACCCCTTTTAAAAACTTAATCTACATGCAAATTATGATCAATAATAATGCCTACTACACCCCAGCTGTGCTTAAGAAATTTGGATATGAAAAAATGTCCTTTTTGCTCACAAGCAGATGTTGACATTCTCCACATATTTTGGAGTTGCAAAAATATTTTTAAGCTATGGTGCTCCCTAAGAGTGCAACTTGAAAAAATAGGATACAAAAACTCTACCTTTGCCTGGGAAACTACCATTTTACACAAAAATTCCAAGTTCAGTTAAAGGTATCCATAAACCCATTTTAATTACAATGTGTGCACTGCTGAAATTGTACACAACTAGAAATTGGGAAAACAGCACCACAAGTTCATGGGAAAACTTTAAAAATATGGCAATCAAATACATCTCATCTCACAAACTAGCTACCAAGCACAAAACAAAGAGCCTACTTTCAGCTACATTGGAATTCCATACTAGATACAATTCTAGCAAATTAACATTATTAACAATACCAGTAGACCTTAACTTCCCAGATCATTCAAACCACACAGAAACTCAGATGGTGAGTTAAAGATATATATTTAGAAATCCCACCCACATGATGGCATCCAACAATGTATATAGGGTTAGGTGTATATAGTTTACAGTCTCACCATTTCTACTAGTCACTAAAAGCTGTCGTATTTGCATACCTAATCATATACACTAAGATGCTATACAAGCTATACTTTCGGAAATGCATCTCCTTTAAAGTTGGGGTTTTTATCCCATGTTAGTATAATATAATTATAACTGTATGTTTCAACGTCATATTTATGGTGCGCATGTACTTTGTATTCATGGTTTCTTATCCACAATTATTTTTCTCTTTTGTATCGTAGTAGGGTTGTATTATTGTATTGCAATGTAAAGTATAAAAATAAAAATCTTGAAAAAAAATATATATTTCATTGTTTGCTTCTCTTTTTATTGTCAGTTAATGATCTAAATTGGTATCTGTAATATTTGCCATTCTTTTAGTTTCAGTTATTTTTCTCTTCTGTATTTTCCCCTTGCTCTTACAGTGTAAATTAGAAGTTATGTACTCACCATAACGTTCCATCTGAGTAGGTGTATTCATTTGTCTGCAACCTGTGGGTTATGGATCCGATATCGGATCCGAACCGGCATGGTTTTCCAGCTATGGATCCAAGCTCTCAGCTCCTCCCCTCACCCATAATGCCCTGCTCTACCCTCATGACCTCAGATCGAGTTTGCCAAAGCAACAACACCCTAAAAAGGGTAACATAGAATATGCAGGAAACTGATAGGCCAGGGGGATAGGAGGGCGGGATGGTTGCAGACAAATGAATACACCTACTCAGATGGAACGTTATGGTGAGTACATAACTTCTAAATCTGAAGTAGGATATTCATTGTCTGCAACCTGTGGGACAGAGTCCCCAGATACCTGAATCTTGGGGCCATCATGGAAGGATATTCCGGAGCACCGCTGAGCCAAAGGATGCTCTACCCCTAGATGCAAGATCCAACTTATAGTGGGAAATAAAGTATGAGATGAAGCCCACGTGGCTGCTGCACAAATATCATCTAGAGGAATCCTAGCCTTGAAGGCTGCCGAGGTAGATACTGACCGGGTTGAATGGGCATGAACACCCTCCGGTGCGGGCCTTCCTGAAGCTTGATAAGCCAATAAAATGCACTGTGAAATCCAGCGGGACAGAGAAACTTTAGAGATTGGCTTGCCCAAATTGAATTTTGCAAAGGAAATAAACAGCTGGTCGGATTGCCTATGACCAGCTGTCCTGTTCAGATAAAATCTAAGTTGCCTGTGAACATCTAGTGAATGTAGCTTATATTCACCTTTGTTTTCATATTTAGGGAAGAAAACAGGGAGGTTAATGGATTGATTGATGTTTGCTTCAGAAGCGATTTTAGGAAGAAAGGACGGGTTGGTCCTGAGGGAGACACGGTCCGGATGAAATACAAAGTAAGGAGGTTTAGCTGATAAAGCTTGAAGTTCAGAAACTCTCTTGGCTGATGTAATGGCTACCAAAAAGGCTGTCTTGTAGGACAAGAATTTGAGATCCACCGTGGCAGCTGGCTCGAAGGAGGCGGTCAAGGCCTGTAGGACCAGAGAAAGGTCCCAAGGAGGAACTGCTTGTTTTATAGGGGGCCTGAGAAGAAAAGTGCCTTTAAGAAAAATTTTACACAATTTGGCTGACATAAGAGGATTAGAGTCATGGCCAATGTGATAGTGAGAAATTGCCGCCAGTTGTACTTTGACTGTGGAACTGCTGGCACCATCGTTAAAGAGAGTGGTTAGAAAGTCAAGCACTAAAGGGAGAGGAACCGTGAAGGGATTCAGGCCTTGCCGCTCCGCCCACAAAAAGAAACGTTTCCACTTGCTTCGGTAAACCTTTCTAGTGGATGGTTTATGAGCCGCCACCAAAATTGCCTTTACCGGTGATGAAATACCGGGAGTCCTTATCAAGAGTGGAACTGGAGCAGCCAAGCGGTCAGCTTCAGGTTGTCCAGATTCGGAGGAGGAATGCAGGATGGATGGGATATCAGATCCGGGATGGGATCTAGAATCCAAGGAGGATTCACCGAGTGAGACCTTAGGAAGGGGAACCAGATCTGTCGAGGCCAGAATGGAGCAATGAGAATCATTCTGCAACCCACCCGAGAGGCTTTCTGAAGAACTTGGAGCATCAGAGGCAAGGGTGGATAGGCATACAGAAGACCGGGTGGCCAAGCATGCACCAGAGCGTCTCTTGGGGTACCTCCGGGAGGAGGTATTAGAGCGAAAAACTGTCGCACTTGGTGTTTGAGGGAGAAGCAAAAGATCGCATGAAGGGTTCCCCACCGTGCGAATATGCGTTCGCTACTTGACAATTGAGAGACCACTCGTAAGGGGTCAGAATGGTGCGACTGAGCTTGTCCGCTAGGATGTTGGACCGACCGAATGTGCGTTGCTATTAGAAAGCGATTGGTGGAGATTGCCCATTCCCAAACTCTCATGGCCTCTCGACAAAGAGGGTAAGACCTTGTTCCCCCTTGCTTGTTGATGTACCAGACAACAGACATGTTGTCCGATTGAATCGCAATTGTTCCCAAGGGAAGAAAGTCCTGAAGTGCTAGCAACGCTAAGAGCACTGCTCTCATCTCTAGAACATTGATATGCAGTAAGGTCTCTGAATCGTTCCACGTGCCTTGGGCGGTCCGGCCATAAAGTGCCCCCACCCGAGGCGGGAGGCGTCCGTGGTCACCGTGGCGAGAGGGGAGAAGCACAAAATGGGCGGCCTTTGTGGAGATCCGGGAGTGGAGCCACCACAAGAGGGACCGCTTGCAAGCCTTGCTGATCGCTATGGGATGATGCATGGGAGAGCAAGGTATGACCACTGTACTAAGAGCGTCCACTGTAGAATGCATATTGAGCCTGGCAAGAGGAAGAAGTGCTATAGCCGATGCCATGGACCCTAGAGCCCTCAGGACCAACTCCGCTGGAACAGAATTTGAATGGAGAATGGCCCGCACCTGGAGCTGCAGATTTAGAACTCTGTCCGCAGTGAGGAAGGCTCGTAAACTCCTTGTGTCTAGCCTGGCCCCTATAAAATCTAAGAGCTGTGTGGGCCAGGTTGGATTTCTTTGTATTTATTGTGATGCCCAGAAAGGAGCAAGATGGAGAAAGGAGTCTCGCCAATAGAAGTAGATGCCTTGTTGGGCGGTAAGAAGCCAGTCGTCCAGGTAGGGAAAGACCTGTACCCTTGAAGCCTCAGGTGGGCCGCTACCACTGCTAATACTTTGGTGAACACCCTGGGGGCTGTGGTGAGACCAAAGGGAAGGACCCGAACTGGTAGTGACTGGCTCCCAGCCGGGCGGAGAAACCTCCTGGGCGCCTGTCCATCAGGATGTGGTAGTACGCGTCCTTGAGGTCTATCGAGCACATCCAGTGATTTTCTCCCAGAAGGGGAGAATAGATTGCAGAGTGACCATTCGAATTTTTCTTTGGGGACTGCCAGATTCAAGAGAGAGGTCTAGGATTGGTCTTAGTTCCCCGTCTTTTTGGCACTAAAAGAATCTGGAGTAGAACCCTGATCCGATCTGGTCTGGGGAGCGGGCTGGATGGCTCTTTTCTTTAGCAGATGGCCAATTTCTGCCAAAGCGGCCTCCCGTTGACCGGGTGGGGCGTCTGGGAGGGACTTCAACTTTGGAAGGTGAAGGAAAGGAATGCGATATCCCTGGATATGATTTGGAGAACCCAGCGGTCCGATGTTATGGACTCCCATGCAGCTAGGTGCCCAACGTCCCGACTGCCTCCAGAGTAGAGCAGTCGGGCAACCCTCAGGGTTGCTGCGGGCCGTTCAGAGAAAGGTTCCTGGACCCGAAGTTTCTGGGAGCCCCTCTGCCTCTAGGGCGGCATCCTCCCTGTCCTCCTCTGCCACGGAAGGACTGGTTGTCCGGAGCAGGCTGGGACTGCTGCGACTTCGGAACCACATCTTCTTCTGACCCTTTTGGTTCCTAGAATAGGGCCTCTGGGGTGCAGAGAAGCGGATTCCGACGGCAGACAGCGTCTTCCGTCCTTTTAGCTCTGGGTCAGCGTCATGAATGGTCTTGCCAAACAGAGCAGAACCATCAAAGGGGTTATAACGCGCTTTGAAGGGCTCAGAAAAATGCAGTGACGGAGCCAGGCCTGGCGTCTAGTGACCAGTCCTGTCCCGCAGCTCTAGCGCCTTCCGTTGCATGGGAGAGTAGCCGCATAGAAGTGTTTGTAACTGACCTAAGAGTGGCCATACGGGTGGAGTGCAGAACTCTGTCCTCCTCCGAAATGGACTCAGGGGGGGATGCAGCGTATTCCTTAATAAGATCTCGCTGCATCCTAATGACATGTGCCAAATAGTTCAGCGCCCTTACCGAGAAGGTCGCGAACTGAACATCCGCTTCCCCAAGCGGTCCATCATCCGAGACTCCTTGCTCGGTGGGTGGACTGAGGACTCTCCTGAGCCAGTTCCTCTTTGTGGCCGCCGCCGTCAACATGGCATCTACCGGAGGCCCCTTACTCCAATGGGCCCGGTCGGATGGCGGACTAAGGATCCTATCCGGTCTTTTGGGAATTGGCTCCACGGTGTCCGGTTCCTTCCACGCCCTGGTGGTAATAAGGTCCACCAGGGGGGGGACACCCAAGAGGTAGACGGGCCCGTTTCAAATGCCTCCAAGAACACGGACTCGTCCGAGGAAGACTTGGGGGCATTTCCATGATGTCTCCAAAGGAGACATCCTCGGGGGGTGACCGTGGGGAGCCTTCCCCTTCCTCCAAGTCCGTGTCTTCTGTGAGAGACTCGGGGGAGTCAATGTGCCTCCTTTTGCACGTATGCTTGCGAGGGACCTCCTCTGGGGGGCTGTCAGAGGAGTCCTCGCAAGCAGCAATTTGCTCCATAGGAGCAACTTGGGGCACAGAAACGGGCTGTCCCAGGGCCGGATGGTGGAAGCCTGGCCCAGTGCAGAGGAGCGCTGGCGGAGCCGGAACAAGTGCCCGGGGTCCGGAGACCCTCAACAGAGCCCTCTCCACTACATCAAAAGCCGAAGGGGAGCCGACCTCGACCAAAGGATCCGACAATCGGCTCCCTCGGATCCGAGCAGTGGACGGAGCGGCGCCAGCGCCGGATCCGAAGGACAGTACGCTCCGACACAGACGGCGCCGAAGGAGCACTGATCCCCCGGGATCCGAAGCACGGATCCAGGCACCGAGAGGTCGGATCCGAAGCACTCGAGGGCAGGGTCGGATCCGGTACCAAGTACTATCGGCCGACCCACCCGCCCGAAGCTGCTCGGCTCCAGCTGCTCCGAACCCGGATAGCGGGTCGGAGAAGGAGCAATAGGCTTAAAAGGGTGTTGAGCTCCCCGGGGGAGGCAAAGCACTCCCATCTGCATCTGGGCCTGGATGAACCTTCTCATCATCCGGTCCAGATCAGCATCAGAAAGGCTATGTGTAGATCTCGGAGGCTACCGAGGTAGGCCTGGAGTGCCTCCTCAATAGCCTCGGAGATCGGGTCTCCTCCTCCTCAGGACCCGTGAAAAGCACACAGGGGACCGGAGCCGAGAAGGAGGAGACCGAACCGACATCGGAGCCGGGGAGAAGCCGCTTGGCTGGCGGGGCGAAACAGAGGTCTCGGCCCGCCGCTTGTGGTGCTTCTCCCTCCGGTCCTTTACTAGCATCCCTCTCCTCTCCAGAAGCGGGAGGTTGAGTCCCAGGAGCAGGAGGGGTGCCACAGGGGAACAACCGTAGCCACAGTTGTTCCCGAGGAGCGGAGGCGGAGCAGAGTCTGGCGGTAAAGACCCGCCAAGACAAGCTTGGACCTCCGCTCCTCAGTGCCCTGGGGTTGAACCCTGCACAAATGGAACAACCAGATGTGAGGTGTTCAACCCCAGACACTTAACACCGAGTGTGGCCATCAGCCGGTGAGAGCTTATGGCCACACTCGAGCATTTGGAAAACAGATTTAGGCTGATCAGCCATAATCTAAAAGCTACTAAAAGTAACTTAAACAAAAGACACACAGGCCCAACACACACACTCTACGCAACAGGGAGGGAAAAAATTACTTAATTTAACTCAAAATAAAACTATCAAAGAGGGAAACCTAAACTTTCACACAGAATTACACAAAAAACTTAAAATTTTCTGTTTTAACAGGTAATAAATCACCACTTAGCTGAGAGCTATGAATGCAAATCCAGTCACCAGCGCGGCAAACGAGATCTGAGGTCATGAGGGTAGAGCAGGGCATTATGGGTGAGGGGAGGAGCTGAGAGCTTGGATCCATAGCTGGAAAACCATGCCGGTTCGGATCCGATATCGGATCCATAACCCACAGGTTGCAGACAAATGAATATCCTACTTCAGATCTCTTTTTTGGGAACTGGGCCAATTACCTAGAAACAATAAATATTTGTTCTCAAGTGTTCTGGCATCCTGCCTGGCCAGTCATTTTTTTTATTTTTTTCTGGACTATTTTTTTTTTTTTTTTTAATTGCTACAATGGGACTTTTTAGGCCCTGATTCAGCAGATGACTTAACAGTAGCAAGACCTCTTTCATTCTTGAAGGACTTTCCTCTAGTCTAACAGCCCTGGCATCTCTGCCAGGGTTGGGCACAGTTTCTTCCAGGAATGAGTGCATTTAATGCATTTTCCCCCCATGCTATATACAAACACGCGCACACGTATACCCACACGCACGCGTATACATTATATACCCACACACGTATACTATATATATATATATATATATATATATATATATATATATATATATACATATATATATATATATATATATATATATATACACACACACACACACACACACACACACACACACACACACACACACACACACACACACACACACACAAAATGACAGTCTATTTACAGAAGTTTCTCCTTGGTGGGATTTAGTAGACAATAGGCCCACCTCGTGAAGGTACCCAAGGTTTCAAAAGGATTACAGTGTGAAAACAAAATTTCCTTTTATCATTTTTTTTTTTTGCTGCCTTCATCTCTTTTTCTATTTATATGGAACGCCTGATGCTCTGCCATGATGCCCTGGGACCCCTTAATGACGAAAGCTTCTTCCACTGGTTCTCAATGTACGGGCTTCCCTAAGTACTGGACCAGTTTCTGTGAGTTGGGTGAGCAGATCTCAGCAACTTACTCCCACCTCTTAAACTCACTTTTTTCAAGTCCTTGGCTCACTACCGGAACCCAGATCAGAGAGAGAGTGAAGACTCCATCTCTTTGTGCCACAAAGTCTGTCCAATAAGACCAATTTATTTCACTTCACAATTTCCTGAGAGACTAAGGCATTTACAATCCTCTATGAAAAATATCCTTCCATTATTATATCAGTGCTCCTGCACTTTTGGTAAACCTTCCATGCCGTACTCGACTTCAATAATGGTTTTAAGATGCCTCAGCTCTTTTCTACCTTTGTTTTTATTTCCAGAGTTTGCACAATGTTTGTATGGATTTCTCTTAGTACTCCCAATAAACACCCTGTACCAATTCTGAAGACTTTCTAAAACCCTTGTGAATTTAGCTCTCCAGAAGAGTGTACAAGTGCTTTAGGTGGTGCCTCACTAATTTTCTACCCCCCCCCCATTTTATATGGGGTCATGGTGACAAAATATTACCACTTCTCCAGATTCATTGCAACAGTCATGCCCGACTGTATGACAGAAAACAGACCTGCGATAATATCTATTTTTTGTCTAGTTGTAATCTCATCTTCCTCCTCTCTCCCAAATCTGTTTTACCAAATCATCTTCTGCTATCTTGCATGACTGCAACGCTAATCTTTTCTCACTTTATCTTCTCTACAACTCAGGATGCTATTGCTTCTGCTCTGATGTCCTCACTTCATAAGTTAATCGGTGTTTACCCCCAGTCTCAGGTAATTCCTCCTCTATAAAAATCAAGCTTCCTCAGCCTTCACTACCTAGGTTTATGTGCCAAGTACTAGTCACACCACTGTTTTGAAGACCTTTCTTATCAGCTTCTTGCGAGTAATAAGAGACAGAAAAATGCCAAACATTGCGTGCCATTTGGCCGTAGCACCTCTGGTTCTAACGCTCACGTCTCCATTAAGAAACCCTTCTCATCAAACAACTCCCAGACACCTGAAGCTGTTAACTTGTTCCACAATGTTCTCTATCACTTTTTAGCTTCTTCTGATTCCATTTGCTGCCACGACTACAGTTTTGACTGTAATCAGCTTCACTGCATATGCCATCAGTTTTAGATTCCACCCCCATATCATTTTAGTTCCTGTATAGAGCCTGCTTGTACTGCCACAATGCGTACAGTGTTTTGTTGATCAGTGATGTACTCCATCACCGGCAGAAGTCAGACCTGAACCCATGCACTCTCACTCTCATTGAAAACAGCATGGAGAGTCTTAACACTATTCATAGTTGTCAGAGTTCTTGTACACAACCTGCATAATTCTGCAAGGTTTATGCTAGTAACATCTGCATATTATGCAATCAAAAGCAACTACTCCTTGTAGCTAAGGGCTGAGTTTTTCCTCTGACTCTCAATCACAGCATACAGTACATCCCCTCAGTCTATGCCTCTGCTGGCTTGACTGCCTTCCCTACCGCCTTGTGTTATTCAGTACAAAGCTTGCTCCTGCCTCCAGTGCATTTCCTTGCACAGAAAGGCCATGGTTTTATTTTTTAACCTTCATTACCACTGACAAATGTGGTAGTCCCCCCCTCCCAAACACTTTAATGGATTTGTTTCACAAACAGATTTACTGCTTCATGGACACCAACTTTTATTTCTCCACAGACTTCATTTTAGACAGTCCCCTAATGCTTTTCTGAGGTACTCTCCCCAGGTTTCCAGAGCAAGTTCACATGAAATCCAACACTTCTACTTTGCATGGTAAAGCTCTGCAGTTATTACTTTCCATCTACCTACCAACAACTTCCATATCCAAGCTCTTCCCTTTACTTCACCTGAAAGTACAAATAAAGTTTCCACTGATATAAAAGAGCCAAAGCCATTCGCAATAAAAACAGTTCACTCATTTTGTTTAGGCTTAAGGTCCACTTTAAAAATAAATGAAAAGAAATGTATAAAATAACAAATTAGTATGATGCCTCAGGAACAGGAGTTCTAGCGAGGCAGCTAGTGTCCCTGTACTTCAATTCCTTGAAGAATTTTGTCAGCTTGGCTCCCATGTCAGGTTTACTCTATCCTTCTCTATTACTTGCTAGCTGGAGATGGAAACATTTTCTCAGCCATCATGTGTAGCCCTTGGACTAAAAGTCAAGACTATCCCTGGTACACTACGAGACCATCTTTCACAAATTTTTCCTGACAACTTTTATCTCAGCTTATGAACAAGTTGGTAAACTAAATTGCTATACTTAAAATACCTTTAATAATATTAAGAATTTAATAATAATCCTAATGATTTATCTGGCCTCTTACTCTTGAAACTGATCCAGAAAACCTAAACTATCATAAACACCTACTGCTTAAACCTCACAGGGAGAGAGAAAGTAAGCAGTCAAGTAATGCACAGAAGTTAAATGCTTTTGCAAGAAGGTTGTGCTTTCAACTGCAACTCAATCACTTAAAAATGTATTTACTTATTATTGAGATTTGGAAACTGGGAAGGTCTACTGGGTCAGAAGCCTGGGGAGAAAAGCTCCAAATACATTTACAATAATATGTATAACATCATATAAACAGTATCAAGCAAGAATCAACATTAATGTTAAAAAGATATCAGAGTATGTAATTTAAAACATTAATTTCCAATGGATTTTATAATTATGAAGTGAAACACATTACAAAAAGTAATTGTAATTTCTCTATGAGGCTAGTACTGCAGCCAAATGACTAGACGTGGGATAATATATAGAGCAAAACAAAACACAGGTGTAGTACAAGAGGTGTAAAGATGTTAAGTACTAGTTGGTACTTGCAAGCGAGAATAATTTATTTAAGGTGGCTTAGGCAGGTGGTTACAGGAACACATTTGATTATCGAGGTAGAGACTAGAGTGTGATTTTGAATGCTTTTATGGAGTCTATTTGGGTAACAGAGGCGGGCAGAGCATTCCAAAGTTTGGCAATGGTGAAGGAATAAAGGCTTTGTCCAGCTCGCTTTTTGAGTTTTGATATGCTTAGGAGATGTTTGAGGACCTAAGGTTTCTGTTGGAATGCATGTTTGTAGCATAGGCTGAAGAGAGGGGCAGTAATTAGGGTTATATAGTAATTTGTGAGTGAGAGGTAGTTGGGAGTACTGTACATAGTGGAAAAAAATCTAGCCAGTTTAAGGTTTTATGGCTTTGCAATGATGGGTACGAGTTGGCATGTTGGTAGCAAATTGTTGCTGTTTTGTAGTAGCAAGATTATAATTTATTCCTTAGAGTTGCTTAGATATACTGTAAATGCAGAGCAGTGCGTGCTACAACAGTACACAAACTAAGGAAAGAGTGACGCAAGTTAGAGGTCAGATAATGCAAATGCAGGATAAACTATGCTACAATGGTACACAAAATAATGAGAGAAGCAAGTTAAACAGTCATAATGTGAGGGTAAAGTGTGCTGCAATAATACACAAAATAAGGAAAGAGAAATGAACGTTAAAGAGGACATGTAATATGAGGGTAACGTGTACTAGAACAATATACAAAAAAGGAAAGAATTAATTTAAAGAGGTCATATAATGTAAATGCAGTGTGCTGCAATAATAAAAATTAAATTAATATATTAACACAGAGGTTGTACAGCCCTAGCGCCATTTTTTTAAATATAAATACCCTTTTGCCTTTACTCCATGTTGCAGCAATCTCAGAGTTAATATTTTCAGAGCTTGGGTGGAGTGTGGGGGGGAGGGGGGGGACTTCATATACTGGGAAGCACAATTGCATATTAAGTATCAGTTGATTCTGATGAACTGTCTTTCACCAAATTTCAGTATTGATGATTCATAATGTTGACAGTATTTGTAGCATAAACCTCAATGGAGTTCCAAAAGTTTCAAAAGAATGATTCAAAACTACAGATGTCTGCTAATAAACCGTCAACAGTCGTGTTCAGCTTCACTTCTGGAAAAAGGGGTGGCGGTGGAAAGCACAAGCCTGTCAGTTAGATGGGGCCTTAATATTGCAGCCTTTCTCCTACTCATCTGCCAACACTTAATGCCATCAATGTGGTCTGTATCGGTCCAATTGTCCATAGGTATTATGGGTCTGCTCTCCACAATGTGATACAAAGTCAGTACCCCCCCCCCCCACACACACACACACACACACACAGGATAGTATGAACTATAGTCAATGCCCAAATTGACTCTCTCTCATTTTACTCTGCTGCTCTGGTTAATTTGTTTTACTTGCTGCATTTTTTTTTACTACTGTTTTGTAGTTTTAATTGCAAGGCAAACAGCCTCTGGCATACCCATCCTTTTGAAAACTTCTGGCCTTCATCAATTTAGGCTGCCGATTTAACAAGCAGTAATAAAATGCTAAAATGTAATGTCTTTACCAGTTAGGACCACAGTAACATATCTGGAGCAGAACCAGAATGCAAAATTCCGATTTTCTTCTAAAGTCACAAGAAAGGTCTCCCATCCAAATACACCTCTTAAACAGCACTGCAACAGATAAGGATTTATACTCCTAAAATGATGAGATTTCTAAAGGCACAACTCCCTTAGTGTACTACCCTTTGAAATAATCAGTGCTGCAAAACACAAAATTATAAAAGGTCACTTTTCAATGAAACAGCAACCATAGCAAATTGCCTATATACTGCAGAGAACTACTATATACCAAGTGAACCGGTGTACCAGTTATCATTAATGCATCAGTCCTAACAAGGTGCTAGGGAGGTGCAGATACAGCGACATTATCAAGCATACATTACTGACACAATGCAGCAATCATAATGAACTGCCAGGACACTGCATAAGCTGCATCACATTCAGCATGTCACTAATAAATTGCAATAATCCAAGAAAACTGCAAGGAAACTGCAGATGTCGCACCACAACTGGCATACAAGCAGCAATCATAATGAACTACCAGGATACTTCTCATATTTCACTGCTGAACTTTCACTGTTAAGGAAATATTCCAAGTATCACACTACAATAAGATAGTTATACTTCTTCATATAAATAAATGCTTAGAAGAAATATAGTTTTACAATAAAGGAAAATAATGTGGCTAGCACAAACCTGGTTCTATTTTTACTCTCAGCCTGTTAAGTGGATGGTCCTCTCCTGTTGTATCCATATGGTGGCGGAGGAGTGCTCTACCTGTAGCAGCTTCAAGGCAGGAATACTCTTTACCTGGATAAAGACAAAACCACTGGCAGTCACTACTTTACCAAAACTTTATACATTACAAGTAGAATGAGTTTACACCTAGTTACTTTATAAATATAATTTCAATGCATAAGTTATAGGTTCATAGGTGGGTACTAGGCTATCTGCCCAAAGGCATTTATAAGCCTAGCCAGAATGTGTTGGCTTTCGCTGCCCCCTTAGATTAGTACCCTTCCCTCAGGCAGCAATTCCCTTCTCTAAGAGGGCCATGTCAGTCAATTCTGGAGTAAATTTGTGCATAACCATCCAGTCACAGTTTATGTTTAAAGAAGTATACAGAGCTGGAGTCTAGGTTGAAAGACTGACTTTTGAAATAGTTGAACTTCATTTGATCAAATTCATATGATCAACTAAAACGTAGACCGTATCCCTACTCACTTAAACAGAGAATTGCCCTGAGATCACGGTACAGTAGAATTGAGATATATGCCCCTTCCCACTGTAGTGAGATTTCAGAGTTGGAATATAAAATTAGCAGGGGGCATTCTTTTCTGCTAAAATGTTATTTGAGTTTTTACATATGTTCAACTTTTTAAAATAGTCAAGCATACGAGTTTGCTCATATGAAATTTGACTATTTAAAAAGTCAATCATATGACATAGATCCACCAAACGGCACTGCTTAAAATGTAGGGGAAATTTATTCCAGAGGTTTGGGAGGAACTAGGTTACAAATCTATACGCACATTTTATTTATCTGTTGGTGAAGTTTTAGGTCCCTGGTTCTAGTATTGGTAGAGATATTGCACTTGCAGAGAAATGGGAAGTGCAGGACTGCGGTGATGGTGCTGCAGTAGCATTGTCGCCTCATAGCAAGACGTTGCCCCGTTCGATTCTCAGCTAGCGCGTCTTCTGTGTGGAGGCATACATGAATAGGGTGTGCCTTCATTGAAGGTTGTGCGTCAGGGCTGGTAACCCAGTACGTAAAAATCCACTACCAATCATTAGCGGACTGAAGTTCCGCTGTGGCGACCCTAACCGGGAAAAGCCAAAAGACACAAACAATTGAGAAGGTCAAAAGTTTAAGGTCAGATTTTACTGGGGAAGGAAATACTAGAGTAGCAGTGCAACATACAGACATATTTGTAAGAATCGGGTCAAAAATGCCACACCCTCGCCTAGGTTCATTTACAAACTGCTCAAGGGGAATTTTTTTTTATTAATTCTTAGAATTTTTGGGCATACCCTAAATGAGGCATTCATGTCTCAGTTTACTGAACAGTAGTTAACAAAAACTTATTTTGTATTACTTTAATAGGAAGATCATTTAGAATATTGGGGAATACTACATAGTCAATAGGGAGCAAAAATACTCGCCACTCTGTGCATCACAAATCTCATACGGTTAGTTTTTGATAAGTTTTAGCATATTCTCATGTTCAAACAGTCAATTTATAAAAGTTTCTCTGCAGACATGACCTGTATATAACAATGTAATAAGTTTACCCACTTTTAAGTAGTTTGACTATAGAACATATCAGATGAAAAAGATAAATCTGAAAGACGTAGCCAAAACAAGTATGGACCCAAGACCGGGCCTTTTAGGAACACCTCATTTGTAACCTTAAGATTCTTGCCATGTACTAATTGTAAGCCATGCAGCTATCTATCTTATCAAGATTTGAACAGCTAGTTGTTATAATGTTTTGTGCATGACCCTATCAAATGCTTAAGATAATTCTACATAAAACACATCACAGCACATTTTTTCATATATAGCTATTATTACAGAGCACCCTGTTACAGGTAGTTCTAGATCTATTTTCAGCATATGCATGCCACTATATTGTTTCAAGTCCCAGCCTTTCCAGTTCTGGCAAGAATATATCCAAAACAACCTTCTCCATTATTTTTCCACAAGAAAATAAACCCATGGATCTATGGGACTCTGGGTTTGTCTTCGTCCTCTCTGCCATCCCTTAAAGATGGGTTTAATAAGTGCATCTCTCTAATTAAGAAGGAATCTTCCCATACTTAAATGGCCAGGACAATAACAGATATAATAACAAATTCATGCTGAAGCGTTCTCTGGTCATCATTACTAATTCTGTGACCTCCCTGTTACTCTACTTGGGCCTAATTTGCATAGTACTGTTTTCCAATCTAACCTAATCTAAATTTAATTCAATTTCAAAATCTGAAACTATATGGATGTTACTAGCATGAAATTATCTCCTCTGTGGAGCCAAACTGCTTTGCATAAGACTTTGTAAATCTATATACAATAATTTGCGCTTTGAGAATACATTTTAGAAACTATTATCAATCTGCATATATTAACTCCTGCCAAATATTACATAAATTGATAAAATGGTTTCCTTTTACACTCAAAATCTTCATACAAGTTTTCAGAAGTTTCCTGATCTTGTCTTACACTATGCCTGTCTGTCCAGTTTCGAAGTTATAGTTCAACCTCACTTACATTTTTACCTCTCAAGTACTTTGTTATATCCTCATGACCATGTGTTCCTAGATCCTGAAGTTAAACCATATTTTTTGCATTCAATTTCCCTTTCAAAAAATTGTCACACTCCTCCTGCCATCTTTCCACTAAATGCATTACTCCAACTAGTATTACATAGTTTCTTCTCACAATTTAACACAACTGTCCCCAAATGCTTATGACAGCTTACCATGGAATAACCCTGACAAAAGAACAGTACAACAGTTACTCACCTTAACTGCAAGTTTTCAAAAGGAAATCACTGTAGCGTTAAGCACAAACATAAATGTACTCACCAGCAAAACTGCAATGGTTTGGCCTTCTTTAAAGAACTGGACAGGTGTGTAAAGGCCATAACTAGTTTCCTAATATCAGTATTGCATACTGGTATGCAGTAGGTATGAGGCACATGCCAACATAGCTTACAGGGGAGCCTACAGTTAATTTTCATGTTTCTAACATGTTACATTCACTGCCTATGGTTTCCATTCACAAGTGCATCTCACATTTGGCCATAGTTATAGCTGTCATTTCTTCAGTAGTCCACCTAATCACTTAAGAGTCTGCATTACTAAATAGTCTTTCTGGTAGGCATTTCTCCCCTTACAAAACCAAACAGGATTTACTCAAAGGTGCAAGAAAGGTGGAACACAGAATATTAAGCTGTAGCAGAGCAGCAGCTAGCTGAAAATAATGTATATACATTTAAATAGAGAACTATTCTCTTATTTCTTGCAAATGAAGTTCTGCAGTAATGTAGATCCAAAATGTCAGCTATCCATTTGCCCCTCTTCAAGTTTTTATTAAAGAGAAAGCTTGACCATTCTGAATCCCTGGACTGGTAGGATAATGCAACTTTGGGTAAGGTGCTTGCTACACTCTATGAAGGGTAGAAAACATGAAGATGGTAATCACCCGATTTAAGAAACTGGCAGTGATAAGGAAATACTGGATTAATTTCTGCAGATCTCTGCAGCGAGCAGGCATTATTCTAAAATGTGCACAGAGATTACTTAGCACAGCAAGCAGCACAAGGGAGTATAAAATTATCTTCATGAAGTTATGCCACTTAGATTTTGTCTTTAATAGTCTATGGCTATTTTACCGGCCGCACAGGTAAAAACCACACTCTCCAAAGCCAAGAACACAGCATCCATGGGACCAGACAACATTCCAGGCTGTGTTCTACACGAACTGGCACCCCACCTAAGTACCATGTTCAATCATAGCCTCACTTCAGGTATTGTGCCTGCTGAATGGCGCACAGCAACGGTTATCCCATTCCACAAGGGGGGAGCCACCACAGACCCCGGGAACTACTGCCCCATTAGCCTGACGAGCCTTGTCTGCAAGGCCATGGAACGTATCATCATGGAACTTATAAACAAAGACATTGGTAATCTCCAAACTCTGGATACCACCCAGTTCGGGTTTGTAAAAGGCAGATCATGTCTCCTAAACCTGATCAGTCACCAAAGCCGTAGACAAGGGTAAGGTGGTTCACACAGCCTTTCTAGACCTTGCCAAGGCTTTCAACACCATCCCTCACTCTGGAATTATAGATAAACTCACTAAACTAGGTATAAATCTGTATGTCACAAGATGGGTTGCCAACTGGCTCACCAACAGAACCCACACTGTGAAAGTAGCAGACTCCAAATCTGACTTCAGAACAGTGACAAGTGGAGTACCACAATGTTCAGTCCTGGGTCCTCTCCTGTTTTGCTATCTACTTCTCTGAAGTACAGGCTAACAGAGAAGGTCTTTGGCTAACGAAGTTCGCAGATGACTGCAAACTAGGAGCCAAACTCCTAACGATGTAGACATCCTACAAAAGGGCCTCACTGAGACAGATGTCTGGTGTCAAAGCCATAGCCTCAAGCTCAATGCCAAAAAGTGCACTGTCATCCCCTTTGGTAAAAACTCTGTACCCATGAACTACAACATAGGCAGTAGTATACTTAACACCGAAAGTGTGATAAGAGACCTTGGGACACAGGTGGGCAGTAATCTCTCCTTTGATAATCACATCGCCACAGTAGTCAGGAAAACCTTCAACATGGCACACCTCATCACAAAAGGATTCTCATCCATAAAAAAAGAGGTCATTGTTCCTCTTTACTCATTAGACTCATTATAGAGTAAAACGCCCCTTTTGGTATGCACCTCACAAGACATCTACAACTGGAGAGGCCTCAGAAATACCTCACAAAGAGGATTACCGGCCTCAAACAGATGCCCTATGCAGACCATCTCAAAAAACTCCAGCTTTACTCCGTCGCATATCGCCTACTCAGAGGTGATCTCTACCTAACATACAAAGCTATGTCAAACCCAGAGCTGTTAGACATGCTCCACTTAAAGAAATTCCAATTCCTCCGATCTACACGCTCTAGGAACCTAAACCTCATCACCACAATAAACAGAACATGCCAGAGGGATAGATTCCTGTCCCAGAGACTTCCCATACTCGAATAAACTACCTATCTATATCAAACAAAGCTCCTCATTAGCACTCTTCAAGAAAAATCTTTATGATTGGATGGGAAATAGGAAATTCAACCCGGGGATCACCTCTGTGGCTCTGCTTGACAGTGGCACAGGAAAATAATTTTCTTAGGTGGCAAAAGCCAGGGTACCTTTCTGGCTGGGCTTGTATAGGCCCCAGAGCCGATAGCCTAGTACCTACCTATGAACCTATGGCACAACACTGACAAAGAGTTTAGTAGCTAACAGAAAAAAGTATGCATGCTAAGGCTGCTGGACTATTAACTGTCAAGCTACCTAGGGAGTTGCTGAAGGCATTTCAAGTGACTCATTTATAGGTATCTTACAGTACTGACATAAAATGAGACAGAGCTTCTGCTTGGCAAAATTTCAGGAGTTGTTTGCCCAAATCAGTGGAGAAAGCTAGGTCTCCTTTACGAGCAGTACTTCTAATAAAACACAAGATGCTTGAGTGCTAATTTGAGCACATTGTACCTGTAAAAATAAATTAGAAGTTATGTACCTACCATAACGTTCCATGTTAGTTGTCTTCTCTCGCCTTCTTTCTTGCTGGATGGGTTCGGAGCCGATCCTCGACTCCGACTCGGCACTTGCTTTAGCTCGAGAACTCCTTTTACCAGCTCGAGGCAACCCTATATCCCATGATGCAAGGCGGAACTACCTCAGATCTCGTTTGGCAGCTAACCTACCCTGCTAAAGGTTATCCTAACCAAAATAGGAACAAAGTTTCCTAAAAGAAGTCCTCATAACAAAGATCCAGAGGAACAAACTAATAGGAACTCTTCAAGATCTGTCCAGGCCAGGGGGAAGGAGGGAGGGAGGGACGCAAGAAAGAAGGCGAGAGAAGACAACTAACATGGAACGTTATGGTAGGTACATAACTTCTAAATGTTAAGTTGTCAATCTCGCCTTCATTCTTGCTGGATGGGACCGCGTCCCTAGCACCTGTATCCCGGGTGGCTCAATGGAACAGACTCTTGAGAACTGTGGAACCAAAACTGGCCCTATCTCTGGAGGCCAAATCCAACTTGTAATGAGAAACAAAGGTATGAGGCGTGGCCCAAGTAGCTGCTGCACAAATGGTATCAATGGGAAGTCTATCCTGAAAAGCTGCAGAAGTGGATAGACTCCTGATCGAGTGTGCTTTTGGCTTAGAAGGTAGTTGTTTGCCTCTGAGAGAGTACACATAGGAAATGGTGGAAGTCAACCATCTGGATAAGGTCACTTTAGAAACTGGAAGACCTAACCTGTTTTCTGCATAAGAGACAAAGAATTGGTCCGATTTTCTGATTTGTTTAGTCCTATGCAAGTAGTTCCTGAGCTGACGATGGACATCCAAAAAATGCAATTTCTGTTCAGCTCTGTCAGAATAGTTAGGGAAAAAGACTGGTAATTCTATAGATTGGTTAATATTGGTTTGAGATACAACCTTGGGGAGAAAGGAAGGGTTAGTTCTTAACGATACCCTGTCATTATGAAAAACCAAATAAGGTGAACGAATACAGAGAGCTTGAATCTCGGAAACCCTTCTAGCAGAAGTGACAGCCAGTAAAAATATAGTTTTCCATGTCAATAACTTCAAAGAACATGAAGCAGACGGTTCGAAAGGAGGTAGTATCAAGGATGCTAACATTAAGTTTAGATCCCATTGCGGAGGAGGATGCTTTATAGGTGGTTTTAGGAGAAAACTCCTCTCAAAAAGGCCTTGCATAATCTATGAGACATGATGTTATTGTCATGCAAGCCAACATGATACTTGGAAATGGCAGCCAGTTGTACTTTGACTGTAGATGACGAGGATCCCGAATGAAAAACCTCCGCTAGGAAATCTAAAACAGAATGTACGGGAGCAGTAAAAGGATCAATATTTCTGGAGTTTGCCCAAATCGAAAACCGTCGCCACTTGCTAGCATATATAGTCCTAGTGGACGACTTCAAAGAAGACACTAAAATGTCTCTGAGTCAGAAATCATTGGTAGCCTGGCTAGGGAAGGAAGTGGAGCAACCAAGCAGTGAGGTTGAGAGAATGAACGGCCCGGTGCTGCTGACCCGACTGGTGGATCAAAAGATCCGGAACTGGGTCCAGATGCCAGGGCTGCACCAGAAGGTGATGATGCAGAGACGGAAACCAAATCTGTCGAGGCCAAAAGGGAGCAATGAGGATCAATTTGGCTCTCAAAACTGTGGCTTTCTGAATGACTTGTGGAATCAATGGAAAAGGAGGAAAAGCATAAAGAAGTCCCTGCGGCCAATCCTGGGTTAGAGAGTCTCTCAGGGGTTGGCCTGGAAGGGGAAATAGAGTGAAATAGTCTGGGCACTTGTTGTTTTGAAGGGTAGCGAAAAGATCGCAACAAGGAGTGCCCCACTTCAGAAAAATCTGATCCACTACAGATTGATTGAGAGACCACTCGTGAGGCATCAGAATAGATCTGCTTAGCCTGTCCGCCAATAGGTTGGACCTGCCGGGGATGTGCGTTGCTATCAGAAACCGCTGAGAAGAGATCACCCATTGCCAAAGTCTGAGAGCTTCTCGACATAAGGGATAGGACCTGGTTCCGCCCTGTTTGTTGATGTACCAGACCACGGACATGTTGTCCGTCTGTACTGCAATAGTCCCCGTGGGAAGAAAGTCGTCGAGGGCTTGCAATGTTAAAAGCACTGCTCTCATCTCCAGGACATTTATGTGCAGATGGTATTCTATGGGTTGCCACGTCCCGTGGACCATCCTGCCCTGATAATGCCCCCCCACCCGATCAGGGAGGCATCCGTGGTGACTGTGGCAACTGGAGGAGAGGGAACAAAGGGTCAGCCCTGATGAAGAAGAGGGGAGGATATCCACCAGCCCAGATGAGCCCTGCAAGACTGTGTCACTAAGATCTCGTGTCTCATCGGAAGATCGTGATATGACCACTGTGTGAAAAGCATCCACTGTAGGAGACGCATGTGAAAGCGAGCCAGTGGTAGAAGAACAATGGCCGCAGCCATTAGACCTAGAACTTTCAGGACAAACCTGGCTTTGATCTTTTTGCTTTGTTACAGAAGCCGAACAAATTTTTGGATGTCCAGAATTCTTTGATCTGTTAGTCTGGCTAACATTTTGACGGTATTTAACTCTGCCTATAAAGGTGATAGATTGGCAAGGCAGCAGAGAAGATTTTCAAATTTACTGAAATTCCCAGATTCTTGCAAAGCTGTAGGGTGTAGTCTCTGGACTGAAGAAGCTGACACTTGGTGGTGGCGGAGAGGAGCCAGTCGTCCAAATAAGGAAACACCTGGAATCCTCGGCGTCTCAGGTGAGCTGTGACCACTGCCATGCATTTGGTAAACACTCTGGGGGCTGAAGTGAGGCCAAAGGGCAGGGCTCTGAATTGGTAATGACTGGTCCCTAGCGAAGCGGAGAAACCTCCTGGAGCGCCTGTGAATCTTTATGTGATAGTACGCATCCTGAAGGTCTATAGAGCACATCCAGTTGTCCTTGCCCAGAAAGGGCAGAATGGACTGAAGCGTGACCATCCGAATCTTGCCTTTTGACAAATCTGTTCAGATTGCTGAGGTCTAATATTGGTCTCCACTCTCCCGTCCTTTTGGGGACCAAAAAGAATCTTGAGTAGACGCCGGATCCTACTTGGTCTGCCGGCACTGTCTGGACGGCTCTTTTTTCTAGGAGTTTTGAAACCTCCTGTCTTGCCAAATCCCTTTGACCGGGTGAGATGTCTGGAAGAGATTGTAGAGGTAGGAAACCTTCGAAGGGGATCATGTAACCCTCGGATATAATCGACTGCACCCACTTCTCTTGGGATAGGGATTGCCAGGCTACTGGGTACAGTGAAATCCTTCCCCCGACTGCCTCCAAGGGTGGACAGTCGGGCAACACCTCAGGGATGCTGAAAGGGCTTCTCAGGAAGAGACTCCCTGTTGCCCTGGTTCTGAGGACCCCCCCTGCCTCTAGGGCGGCATCTATTGTTACCCCTCTGCCTCTGGGGGTAAACTGACCACGTGTGTCCGGTGTAGCTCCTTGGGCTTTACGGAACCACATCTTCCCCCCTTTCTGACCCTTGGGATATGGTCTAGAAGGAGTGGAAAACTGGACTCCAACGGCAGAAAGAGTCTTACCGTCCTGCTCACACCTGGTCAAGGTATCCTTCACTTGAGGCCCGAACGGCCGAACCGTCAAAAGGGGTATTAGTGAAGGACGCCTTAAAGGGGTCCGCAAAATTACACAGCCGCATCCAGGCTTGGCGTCTAAGAGCAACTCCTGTGCCTGCGGCCCTGCTCGCTCCATCGGCTGCATAAGATATGAGCCGCATAGAGGAGTTAGATATGGAATTCAGGATAGCAAGCTGTGAGGCAATCTTTTCCTGAGCCCCAGCAGCAGAAGGATCCTGGACTACTTCACCCAGTTCTTTGAGAATATCTCGTTGAAGCCTGGTGAAGTGACAAAGGTAATTCAGCGAACGCATAGCAAAGGTCGCTGAAGAAAACATCCGCTTTCCATACCTGTCCATGGTCCTAGAATCCTTATTAGGAGGATGGACAGGTACTGAAGGATCCGCCAGTTCCTTCTTAGTGGCCGCCGCCACCACCATAGCATCCACAGAGACACCTTTGGAAAGGAACTGTTTATCCGACGGAGCTGTAATGAACTTGGATGGTCTCCTGGGGACAGGTTCCACAGAATCTGGAGCTTCACGCCTTCGAGCCACTACCTGGATGAGTGGGACGAAGGGCGGAGACACCCAGGAGGTGGAGGGTCGGGATCCAAAAGCCTCCAGGTATACCGACTCATCCTCGGAGGGGTCAATGGAGGCCAATTCTCCCTCTGTTTGAGGAGCTCAAGGATGTCTGAAAAGGAGACATCCTCAGAGGGGACCGTGGGGAACCCTCCGACTCATCTAAGTCGGTATCAGATGTAGTAGACTCGGGAGTCTGTGTGTTTCCTCTTACACGTCCTCTTCCGAGGGGGTTCCCCTGCAGGGTCAGGAGAAACCTCGGAAGAGGAGGAAATTCCCAGTGGGGAAACCTGGGGCGATGGATCCCTGGGCCTGAGAGCAAGAGGCTGGCAAGAGGCATCTGCAGGCACTGATGAGGGAGGAGCTAGAGGGATAGACCGTTGACCAGGCTCAGAGGCCAGGACACTCCTCATCACCTCAAAGGCTCCTCTCCCCGGGAGACCGGAACACACCCGCTTCGAAGAAACAGGAATGGTCGGCTCCAAGGAGAGAGAAGGCTCCGAGGCCGATGTCGGCGCCGAGCTTATCAAAGCCGAAGCCCCGAGAGGGAGAGCGGGGTCAGACAAGGGTCCGATGCCACTAGCCCCTTCGGAGCCGACAGTGGAAACCCGACGACCGGATCCCTCCAAGGAAGGTCTCAAGGAGGAGATCGGAGCCGAGGACGGCGGAGCCGAAGGATGTATCGGCTCCGGCATCGAAACAGTCGCTGTCCCAAGAAGCTCCGGCTCCGAACTCTGGTGTGGAGTCGGAGGAGGAAGTTCAAGAATTGGGGCTATAGCCGAAGTCTGTTGAGACGGGCTATGGAGCATTTGGGCCAGTGCCTGAGACTTCAACAGCCTGCTTACCACCCTCTCCAAGTCGTGGTCAGACAGCCTGGAAGATCTCGAAGATCGGCTCCGATTGGCTCCGCTCCGACAAAGGAGATCCCGGAGCCGAATGGATACTCATAATAGAGGGGGACCGAGATCTCTTACGGGTCGAAGCCATCGGAGCCGAAGTCCCTAGAACTCCAGATGGAGCCGAGGATTTCTCAGCTCCGATGCTGGATAAAGTGTCGGCTCCAGCCGGAGCCGACAAGGCCACAGTAGTCAGGTTATCGGAGCCGGCCGGCACCGAACCCACTACTCGAGTAGAAGAAGTATAGGCTCCGACGGAGCCGGAGCCACCGGAGGAGGCTTGGACACTGTAGCCTGAACCTTCGGTGGCTTCAGAGGTTTTCCTGACCCTGATTTAGGAGGAGAACCTTCAGGTTTAAGTAAACCTCGGAGGATTAGTTTGTTCCTCCTTTCCTGCAGGACTCTCTGGCTAAAAGCATGACACAACGCACAGGAGTCCTGCAGGTGCAAAGGCCCCAGGCAATAAACACAAGAAGTGTGACCGTCTGTCAGAGACATTTTCTGACAGCACTGGTCACACTTCTTGAAGCCTGAGACCTTGCCTTCTTTAGACGTCCTAGAAGGATAGAACACAAACAGTCCCAACAAACACACAAATTAATCCCTTACACAAGCACACAGGAAGGGATAACAGAAAGGGACTAGGCCTGACTAAACTACTTTAGACAAAATTGCATAAAGAACAGAAGAAATCGCCACAGGAAAAAACTCCGTCTTCAAGTATAAAAAACTGCATCTGATGAAGCGTAGTCAATCTACGTGAAAGCGCTCATTCCTTGTTTCCAATAAAGAAGTTTTTTATACTTGAAGACGGAGTTTTGGTATTCAGAAGGCATCCTTAACCGTCAGAGACAGTTCGTACTTACTTTTTACTTTAGACAAAACTTATAAAAAGTTTATAAAAAGGTTGAAAAATAGGGAATAGGGTGGGCTGTAACTAATTACAGACTACACTAACACTAACAGGGAAAATAAACCCCTAACTACACTTTTTCTTACTTGACTAAGAAAAAACTTACCTCAGCTGGCAAAGGAGACCTCTTTCGCTAAGCGGCAAACGAGATCTGGGGTAGTTCCGCCTTGCATCATGGGATATAGGGTTGCCTCGAGCTGGTAAAAGGAGTTCTCGAGCTAAAGCAAGTGCCGAGTCGGAGCCGAGGATCGGCTCCGAACCCATCCAGCAAGAATGAAGGCGAGATTGACAACTTAACATTGGACTTTAACTGCTACAGTCATATCTATGGCAACAGTGCTATAAACTGGTATGCATATTATTCAGTTAAAAAACAGTCTAGAATGGCAATCTGTCCCCATGGTGGGGAAAGCTGTGTGTGCTTCAGGAGTAGTACTTTGTGGGCTAAAATACATGATGTACACTGTGCTAATCTGAGCATATTGTGCCTACCACAATTGAGGAATTTAAGTGCAACAGAGGAGTCTAGGGAACACTGCTAATGACATTGGTTTATATACAACTCAGAACCAGTCCAAAACAGAACATCCACACAAAACTCCCCATAGTAATATTGTGCTATATCAGACAATACCCTCCCCACCCACATGTCAGTCATTTCACCCAATTGAAAGGATACAGGTGCTCTTTTCTCTGGGAGGAGGCTGTGTGCAAAAGCAAACAGCAATTACCTGATCAGTGTTAACTATATGCCAGAGAGGGCAGCAAGTTGAAACACATTATGGTGTTTTTTGTCTTTCACATCCAACATGTCTCTCACATACTTCTATATCAGACAACAAAAGCGTACACAGAATTTTTTTGAGGGAAGGGATCACACTATGTGTGAAAGGTCAAAGGCAGTTAAATCATCACCCAGTTCCCAAGATGGCTTTATTGGGAGGGGGGTGCCTGTGAGCAACAGGATGAAATACATTACTATTTTTTTCACATTCACTTCACAGTTATCAGGTATATACAATGGCTGTCCTTGGGGGAGGAAGCAGACTGTGTAAAAGTGATGGATCATTATTGTCACTTGATCCACAGTTGCTGAACTAGCTTCTAAACGACACAAATATGTGTATGTGCTCGATTGTGAGGTATCTCAAATTTTATTTGTGGACCATTTATGTAATTCCTTCACAGTCAAAGGAGGTGCACATACAAGGAGTACGTTCAATGGGACTGTACTTGTATAAAAGTATCTGAACCCATTGTTTGTTTTGCTTTGGCAAAACAATGAAGATACTATTTTGGCATTCATGTTGTTACTATACAACTTCATAGCCTCCCTGAATCTAAAACATGTACTTTTACTTTTCACAGACCTAGGAAAACAGCACATTCACATGACGTTATATCAACAGATGTAAAAACATACCATTAAAGTGATATCTTCAGCATATAAAAATTTGACACACCGAAAAAAGGGAACAGGAGTACTAACAATTACACCTCCCCAAAGCAACTGCTTTACAAATAAGTTAGTGTGAAAAATAAAACGATTCAACTAAATTCTATTAAAAAAAACTACTGTGGCAGCAGATCGATCAATACCTGCACTGTACTTCATAGGCTGGCAATAATTTAGGAAGTAGGGAAGGGGGGGCGGGGGCAGAGGCTGCAAAATAGAAGTGTCATTTAACATGCCAAATTCTACTACTACAGCTCTGGATTTTCTGCTTTACCGACCTCCCCTACAAAGTAAGACCTTGCTGTTGGAAAAGGTGATGGGAGTGCTCTCTGTAGAAACCATTCACCCACAAGTGAAACAAGCATACAAAGTACAATGAAAATAAAAGCACATGATGTTACCATGCCTATGTACTTCAAGACAGCTTGAAGCTATTCATGTAGTTTAAACTGGAAGCTGTTAGCATACAAGAAAAAGGATACAGCAGTAGCCAAAGCCAAGCTTTACAAGAAAAGCTCACTCGGACTGTGAAGGAAACGTTAGTTTTTACTTTCTTTAATTTTGTGTTGCTTTGCCTTCTTTTATATTGTGATTCATTTTCTTTATACTGTACTTTACTTGTATTCTGCTTTTAGCTGCATATTTAAACTAGGAAACAGACTCTCTTTTGGGTCGCACAGAAATTAGAACAGGTCAATTAAGTTTAATTACCTACCTAAAATCAACAAATTGCTTCAGTTAATCCACAAATCACAGCGGGTGTTTAAAACACTTGTTTAATGTAAGAAACGAATCCCGGACACATCATAAACTTTAACGCACTTCCAACTCACTGTTAACTTTACAACAAATTTAGTGGCTAATATCATCTTAGAGCTACAACTGAAAAGAAATAATGGAATATACAAGCCAATTCTGAACAAAGAGACCAGGACCATTGACACAGACGAGAGAATAAACATACATTTATTGATCAAGGAGGGTGAGATTGACCTAGATGATGGCAGTGATAATGGCCCTTTTGGTTGCACCTTTGTGTTAACATTTAACCTTGAAGCAAATGAAATATTAAAAATAAGAAAAAATTGGCACCTATTCACCACTGACAAACATATATTACAAAAAGTAGAGGATGGACCAGTCACAACCTTTAGAAAGGGTAAGAGCATGAAAAACATCATAGAAACACCTATGAGGGTTATAAAAGGTAATGAAGGGATGTATAGGTGTGATACTTGCAGTTACTGTAAACATATCCAAATAGGTAAAAAATTCATGATAAGAGATAACTACTATCTTACGGATAAATTTACTGTAATTCTAGGTCCGTAGTCTACTTGGCCCAGTGTCAGTACTGCCCAGCGTTTTACGTGGGCAAAACTGACCATAGACTACGAGACAGAATTTATTAACACACCTATGCAATCAATAAAAAGAGACGGGAAAACGCATTAGCAAGGCACTGTGAGGAACACCCCCACCATAATTTCAAGTTCAAAGTGACAGGACAAGTAACACCACAAACAAGTAGTAATACCCCTAGAGGTGCTTGATTTAAGTTACTTTTGGAAAAACAAGAGTTAATCTGGCAGCTTAGACTAGATTTGTGTAGCCCACCAGGTTTAAACGAAATACACTCATATGCATTTTAAAACTAAGAAGCCTTTTAATGTGACTTAGATGAATTAAATAGGGAGGTATTCAGAGTATAAAGTTAATTATTTGCTGTTATATGTATTGGCACATACCCCTTGAGTATATTTAGTATACAGAGATTTTTACACTTATAGTTGTAGATAACATTTTTAACATTTTTTATAGGTATTAAAATACATTGAATTGTACAGGTTATAGTAACACAAACTTGCGTTTATATACAGTTATAAGCTGGCTTATTGGTAGCTTCGTAACCTATATGAATTGTTTTATTTTATGTGGTTTATGTATTTTACACATTCAGAAGATCAACTTGACCATATAACAACTAGCATGGTATAAACAGAAAAGACACTAAGAAATAATGAACTAATTAATCAACTTGAAGTAGTCATGTGATTTAATAGGTAAAGTTTTAAATTAGCAAGGAACAGGAAGGACTCGTTTCTGAAGAAGTTTGGCATTTCATACAAACAACAACGCTGTAAAGCGGAAGTGCGTTAAAGTTTATGGTGTGTCCTAGGTTTGTTTCTTACATTAAAACAAGTGTTTTAAAACACCCACTGTGATTTGTAGATTACCTGAAGCCATTTGTTGATTTTACGTTGGTTGGTTTAGCTTGTCTTTTAAATTTACCAAGTTTAATTACCTGCAAACAGAGTGGAGCTAGGAACTAAGCCTTCTATTTAAGGGGTAAAATAAAATAATCCCAGCTGTTACTAGAAAAGCTCCACAGACTCTGCCAAAACTTGCTGTGAGAGGAAAGTTTTTTTTTTGCTTTTTTTGTTAATAGCTGCATAAAGGTAGCTATACCCACCAAAAAGTATAGAATTAACTCAAAACAAACCACCTTGGTGGAATCGCATCAATATGCTGTATACTAGAAAGAAGAAAATTGTGGCAAAAAAAACTAGGGGTGCAGCACCCAGCAGGATAAAAGCACTCTCCAAACTAAACAACTCTGAGCACAAATAAATTTGGCCTCACATGCCAAGGAGGACCACAAGGCATTCTTTAGCTATGTCCACAACCTCAAAGGCAACACACAATTGTATGCAGAGCTCACTGTAAATGCAGCCACCTATACTGACCCAGAAGACTTGGCAAACCTACTGGCTGACATGTTCAGCTGCAACTTTAACCCCCCCCCCAATCAACCTTCCCTCAGGAAATACTATCAAGTACAACTCCCCCTGCTATCACTAGGGAACAGGTCTTTACTGCTCTAAGGCCAAAAACACTGCATCAATGGGCCCAGACAGTATCCCAGGATGTCTTCTAAATAGCATGAAACATGATTCATCAAGTCCCCTGGAATTGCTACTTAACTATAGCCCCCAAACAGGCTTCATGCTTCATGAAATAGAGAACAGCAACAGTCATCCCTCTGCACAAAGGTGGGCCATCTACAGACCCTGGAAACTACATACCCATAAGTCTCTCTAGTCTCTTATGCAAAGCCATGGAAATAATTCTCATGGAAATGATGAACAGTTGTATAGGAAACCTCCAGACACTGGACCCAACACAATTTGGTTTTATTAAGGGCAAGTCATGCCTACTCAACCATGTGGACTTTTTGAGAAGGTTATGAAAGCAATGGATGAGGGCAAAATCGTTCACACTGACTACCTTGACCTGGCCAAGGCATATGATACAATCTCCCACTCAGTCATTATTGACAAACTTTAAGATGTTAGTACAAACCCTTATGTCACCCTGTGAATAGCCAGCTGGCTCACAGACAGGACCCAGGAAGTTACAATTGGGGAGTTCACCTCTATAAAGAGGCCAGTCATAAGTGGAATCCCTCAGGGTTTGGTCCTGGGACCACTTCTTTTTGGCATTTACTTCTGAAGTCAAGGCCAATGTCAATGGCCTCTGGCTGTCTAAATTTGCAGATAATGCAAATTAGGAGCGGTCACTGATTCGCCCACTAACACAAATGTTCTCCATGAAGGGCTGACAAACCACTGATGCCAGAGTCATGGACTGAAACTAAACGCCAAGAAATGCATAATAGTACTCCTTGGGAAGTCATTCACTCCTGGAAACCATCATACTGACAACACATCCCTACGAGTTGACCCAGTAGTCAAGGACTTGGGGATACGAATACAGCCTTTGACCATCATGTGCCTACAGTAGTGAGGACATCTTCCTATGCTGGGAAATCTTTCTATGTTGTGCAACTTATAAACAAAGGCATGGTATATAGATCCAAAGTCACTGTTCCACTGTATTCAGCATTCATCAGACCTATCATTGAGTACAATGCCCCATTTGGTATGTACCCAACTAGGCATATCCAACAAATGGAACATCCATTGAAGTTCCACACTAAAAGAATACTGGGCATAGGTAACATGTCCTATGCAAACCACCTCAAGGCACTATCCCTTTATTCCGTCTCCTACAGACTGTTGAGGGGAGATCTATGCCTGGCATACAAGGCATCAAACCCCACTCTGATGGGCCTCCTGTATATATGCAAAACAAACAGCAACAGAATTACTCATTCTAAAGACTTAAACCTTACCCATGATACAAATAGGACCTACTAGACAGAAAGGTGCGTGTCCCACAGACTACCCCTTCTCTGGAACAGGCTCCCCCATTCATGTGATTTAGAGTTCCTTCCTAAACCAATTCAAGTGTGACTTGGACAAATGGATGGGAAACATGAAATTCATTCCTGGTTTGGCACCGGTCTCTAAAGGACACAGGCAGCCTGCAAATGTTTCACCTCCCAAACCCCCACTTACACTTATCAAGGATACCAGAACTTGTCAGAATTGGATGAATGGCTAAGCTTAAAAAGGCCTCTGCAATCAGCCTAGTATACACCTATAAACGACATGTGGTGTCCATGACCAAAAGTCTGCAGATGCGCAAAAAAGGTGTGTGTGGAACTGTAGGTAATTATCTTTTCATCATGTTTTGCTTATATATTTAAGTGGCACTTGGTGATCTGTGTGGTGATGCTCCTTTAGACTTTTCTGCTCTTTTCCATGTTTTAGCCAAAAAATAAATAAATAAATAAAAAAGTTAACGGTCTGCATTTTTTATTTTGTTCTGGGACCTTAGTCTTGTATTTTAATTAGCAGTTGTGGGAAGATTGTCTCTCTGCATTATTTCTATTAACATTTCATCATTCTATTTCAATAAGTAGAATTACTTAAAGCTATCAGTTTGAATTTTAAATCCTTCCGAGCCATAGTCTTGTAGTTTAATTCATGGTTGTGGTAGGACTGTGCTCTACTATAGATCGGAGCCTTTGTCATTTATCACTGCATTTTTTTCCATAGAATGTGTTACTGATACATTTCTGCATAGTTCAATAACGAAAGAATTGTCTCGGTTCCAGTTTGTTTTTCAGTGCTTTTATATTCTACTTATTTACCTGCTTAAAGTTGCATTCTCTGTCTGCCCCATCCCCAAATAACACGTTAACTTAAAGTTTCTGAAAGAGCTCCAATACTGCCCACTTCAATATTGCCAGATTATTTGACTGGATGCCCATCTAGCTAGCCTGCTTGTTCCATAAACTTCTCCCAACCCTTCCACCACTTGGCTGTGGTGATTTTATAAGGCTGCCTCTCTGGCCTTCAACCCTTATAGTAATCTGATTTCCAAATTCTCTCCCTCAATCTTTCATTGCTAATATGTCTGTTGTACAAGCTATTTGTGTACTCTTCCCACCCACTGTTTTTTAAAGATTCACAAT